>NW_026038082.1:0-137138 GCF_023373825.1 Bactrocera dorsalis
CAAACATCGAGCAACTGCAACGACATCTATTGACAAAATACGAAAAAACTTTTTCGACCACTCAATATCTAGTCTGACGCCTTACTTTTCTCACAGGGTCTCCTTTTTTTTACTGTTTTGAACGCGCGTTGCTGTTCGGCCAAAGTGAAAAGTGACGGAAATATATTTTGTCACAAATTGGTGGTATCACAAATATTGGCCGTCAAAATATATATGACGAACGCCACGGCAAATGCAACAATGTACTAAATATACATACATATCCACAATATATATGAACCACGTGCATAGCTTGTACAATATGTATTTAAGTATCAAATTTTGTTTTGACAGCGATGACAAATAGATACATACATATGTCTAGTCACCTTTCGCTTTTGAAATTTTCAAGCTCAGTGCACAAAAGCTCAGTGACGAAAAGACTAAGCGTTGCAAGTTTACAAATATTGCACTGTTTCAGTTGACGTGTTTTTGTATTGTGATAAGTCAATCAACAAGAAAAGTAGCCGCACAACCAATATTACATACAGAAATAGATATATTCGAAAGCAAAAATAGTCCACAGGTACTTATGGTTTATGCCGCAGCAGAATATTTAGTCGTAATGCCAGTCCGCGATCAGTTCATAGATCGTCTATCACCGATCGCCCAGCCATTTGTCCATTCAAGCTGTCAATAGAATTTTGATTGATTTCAATCGTTCAGCCTGTTGGTCAGGAAGCATTTTCCGCGCCAAACGAATGTTAGCGGTATCTCAATATGCACTGTGTATATGTATGTTTATATGTGTCTACTGCGTATACAATCCACTTATCGTTTGTGTATTTTGTGGTAAGAGTAAAAGTCAATTTGGCTGTGGGCCAACGAAAGCGAAAAGCTTTCCTTCTAACTAGCAACACCCAAATATTCATAAATTCATGCGTACATACATACATATATAGTATACATGTGTATTGTGCTTGCATTCGCTGAAAGGTGGCATGAACTCTGCGAGATACGAAATTTCTTTGATTGCTCAGCGTTCAGTTGTAGCGATTTGGTCAGAAGTTCGCATTTCTAATTGAAAGTAAATGAAAGTGAATACTCTGGAAGGCAAAGTCTTATAGGCCATTTATATTATTTTATGTAGTATTCAATTACAGATTCTACTATATACATATACATATCGCTCATTTGCTGCAAAACCGGCATAAGTCAAAAAAATCGATTCGCCAGAAAACGCGTTTAAAGTTTTCAACTTACTACAACCTTACACGGTGACTCCAACCTTACACCTCTTCTCAAGCGGAGCATATAAGAGGTATTCATATGAATTTTTCACTCAACATGAAGTATGATATAACGAACAATTCTGCAGCATTAACTCCAAAATCACTTTTTTTGAATTATGCCGGTCTTGCAACAAATGAGCGATATGTAATGCTACAAAGCCAGCTGTGAAGTAATTGTTCCTAAATTTCTCAGTTTAGCTAGAAAATATTCAATAACAATTCAAGTGCTGTCTGCGGCGCAATAATAGTGAACTTTCTGTGGGTAATGCACTTTTAATAACGCGATCTTGTGGAGGGTGCCGAAAAATGTAATCAATATACAAGTTTGTGACTCAAACTCTCAGTGGTCCTTTAAAATTTCATTGCAAGTGCAATGGATATCAAAAGCTCTGAAGCAACTAGAATTGTACACATATTGCAATCCTAAAGATATCCAAAAAGCAATGGAGCAATAAAAACTCTTAATCAATTGAAAATTATAGTATACAATTGTAAATAGATAGATAGATAGAAAAAGAATAACAAATTTAGAGATTCTTACATTCTTAGAAATCATATATTATTGAGAGGTTAATTGACAAATAATAAGGTTTTTTCAAACTGATGAAAAAGTGTTTGGAATAAAAAGTATAAAGCAGTCACTTACGGTAAATATTTGTCAGAACATGTGTGTATACCCTGATTATTTATAACGTACATAAAAACAAGAAAAAACGTTAACTTTGGTTGCACTGGAGCTGTAACACCCATCACAAATACAAAATGCTTCCTAAAAGAACTTGTTTCTGAGTCAGTTTGTCAGGCAGCTATGTATATGCAATAATGTTCCGATCTCAATATCTTCGGTGCTTGTACCGCGGCTTTGGAAAACAACCTTTGCATAATTTTGTGGAGATATTTTGTAAAAAGAATATTTTTCCATACCAGGACTGGATTTTAATCGATCACTTTATATGCCAGCTATACTCTATAATGTTCCGATCTGAACAATTTCTTTTGGGATTGTACCGTTATCTTTGGCAATACTTCATACCAAATTTCGTGAAGATAACTCTTCAAATAAAAAGAATTCCACACAAGAACTTCGTACTGCTCGACCAATTTGTATGACAGATATAGTGTTCCGATCTGAATAATTTTTCCTGAGATTCTATCGTTGCTTTGGACAATAAGTCGTGTCAAGTTTCGTGAAGACACCTGGTCAAATAAAAAAAGTTTTCGATATAAGGACTTTACTCCAATAGTTCAGTTTGTACGGCAGCTATATGCAGAAGTGGTGCAATTTCGGTTGTTTCTCAAATGACCAACTTCTTGTGGAGAAAAGGCTGTGTGATAGGTTAAAGCTCGATATCTCACAAACTAAAGAACTATTTTACGTATATACAGGCAGACAGACAGTCAGGGTTAAAACGACTCAGCCTGTATTGCTGATAATTTCTATATATATACTTTAAAGAATCTCGTTGTTTCGTTTTGGGTACTAAATAACTTTTTGCAAACTTATAATATTCTGTTCAAGGGGTCAAAAATATTTTCCGATAACTTTTTACCGCAAAAAGCGTCGCCGTAGCGTATGAGAAATTTTAGTTTCAACGCTGTGTTAAAACCATTCATGTTTCTAAGTAAATTATAATCATTAAAAAAGAAAAAAATTTTGAAACCCAAAGAAACATTAAAAAAGAAAAAAATTGTGAACTCCAAAGCAAAAAAGATCGTTTGAAAAAAAAAATTTAATTTATACCATATTTCTCAAGAACAAGACCACCTACAAACTATTATTTTAGTTCATGCCATGTTTTCATATGACAAATGTTCTATTTCATCAAAACATAAACAAATCGTAAATTTCAAAAATAAAATTTGTCCTGACGTTCTTCCCTAATAAGCTTACAAAATGCCTCAAAACAAAACACAAATTTTACAATTTTATGACACAGAAGATTTTCCCACATTGCTCGCACAAACATACATACATACATATACGCATGAGTGTATGTGCAAATGTGTTTTTGTAAAATATGGATGCAGAATATAATTAAGTGAACAAAAAAAATTGTGGTCTTTTAGCCGGCAACGGTCATAAAGTTCAGTGAGCCGCCCATAAAATGCCGCTACAAAGGTTTTCTTAATTCATGTAACATGAAAGAATATAAATTTATTTAGAAATGTTAATAAAATTAAAAAATTTACAAGTTCGCCGATTATTGAATGAATCAAAAATAGCTAACCAATAAAAAATTAAAATATATTTACATATTTGTGTTTGTACCATAATTTTATCGTTTAAACATAAATTCCACACAAAAAATTACAAAAATGTAATTTTAATATAATTTTTTACGCAAATTGTTTAATTTTTCATTTCACCAAACTGCAAAGAATGTCAAATTTTTTTCCGAAATTTATTTACCCACTAAAATGCCACTGACCAAACACTTGGCTCGCTTCTACAAAAGCAAAAATATTAGAAAATACTAACAGCAAATGGACTAATGTGCCACGCACAAACACATGACTTAATTTAAATTGACCGTTTTACGCACAGCAGAGGCGGCAAGTTCGGCCGAATTCACTCTTCGCAACGGTTGGTGAGCCGAGCAGCGACAACCACTGCAGCGCAGGCATTTCGACAATGACATTTGGCTCCTGTGCGTTGTGGAGGAATTTTTATAAAAAATTATGAATTAATATAAAGATTATATTTTCATTTAACTTATTCAACATGTGAAGAATGTTTTACTTTCAAGGTTCTTTTGGTATTTGAGTGTTTAAGTGTTTTGTTTTGGGGGATTAAAAAACGTTTAAGTATGGGATTTGTTAATGTCAACGCATTATGAGAATTATTTTTATAAATAGAATATGATAATTGTTTTACCAAGTTAAAATTAGTGTAATTTTATAAAGAAAGTGGTTCTACCCACAGTAAAAAGATTTGCGTACCAGAAAGTATATACAATTTTACTTCAAAGACACGAAAGAAAATCAATGTTGCATTGAATTGTCACTGGCGGTGAAAATGGATTTATTTTAAGAATCCTAAAAGGAGAAAATTATGGGTTAAATCAGGACAATCATGAACATCGACAGCAAAAACAGACCGATTCGGTAAAAAGGCAATGCTCTGTGTTTGATGGGATCACAAGGGTGAAGTACATAATGAGCTTCTAAAACCTGGTGAAACTGTTAATACAATCGCTATAGACAATAAGTGATCAATTTGAAGCATGTATTGAATGCAAAACGCCCAAAATGGGCCAAAGGCACGTCAAAATAATTTTGTTACACGACAATGCACCTGCACACCAAACAAAATCGGTTCAGAATACAATGAAAGTAGCACTTTAATTCCTACGTAGAAGTTGAAAATTGAGTGAGGGATTGGTTTGTTCAAAAATATTAATATTAACATGGTATCCCCAAAGGTGGTTCCGAAAAGTAGTCCAAATGCGTAAAAAGCAATGATCAATACTTTAAATATATTTTAGAGTAGTTTCAACGTTTTCAAAGTGGTCGTGAGGACATAAATGACGATCAATATGTGGACTAATCAAAATCCGTGATCACCGGAAATTCCAACGAAATTGTTCATGAATTCATCAAAAATCAGCCGAAATCATCATTGAAATTCATGAAAATGGAATTGAACATCTCCAAAACAAAGATTTATCGCATTTTGACCGAACATTTGGGCTTACGAAGTTGCGTGCACGGTTTGTTCCGCACAAATTGACTGACGACCAAAAATTGTTTAGAATTCAACATTCGAAGGACATAATTAAAGAGGTCAAAAAGGATAAAAACTTCCTTTACAATATTGTGACTGGTGACGAAACGTGGTATTTCCAATATGATCCCGAAACGAAATGCCAGAGTGCTGAATGGATAACGATCGACATGCTTTTGAACCATGCAAGAAGCTGTATTGAATAAAATAAATTGATTTTGCCGAAAAAACCATTCGTTATGTTTTTTTTTTTAATCCTGTTTACTTTCGAACGCACCTTGTATAAGTCTAGCGCTGCGCACACAAACAATACATACATATTTCAGTATTTTTAGGCAAGAAAAATAAATTTATTAGACATTCATTGGCACACTTCCCGGATGCTCCTCAAGTTAACAACAATTTATAGGAAAAATAATTGCAAACATTTTGCTATGTACGTCAAATTAAATATCAAATTTGTTTAATCTATTCCATTAAATAAATATTTAAACCGCCACCTTCCGACAAAATGAAGAAACAAAGTTTTTCTGCTTGTTCCGGGATAATCATTTTACAGAAAATACAACAAAATTATAAATAAAATCAAAATATAAAAAGAATTTGGCTAATTACCTTTTCATGTTAGATAAAATGAGTTGATTTAAAATTTTGTTGTATTTGTTATTGTATTTTGATTACGCACATTTCTGGCTGTTTATTAAAGTTTCCCAGACAGATTTGTTGATAACTGCTGCTACATTGGCCATTAGGAATCGCACTCACTTCAATCAGTAAAGAAGCAAAAAGCATCGAATGGCAACTTTTCATTATTATTATTATCTGAACACTAAGCTTGCAGAAAAATGCCAATGTAACGGTAAATGAAAATAAATATTTCAGATAAACTGTTACTGTTAGCCGAAAAGCATGTGCCTGAGCACCAGTAGAAATGTAAGTGTACATAAGATGATGCATGTTTATTTGTATATCGGCGAGTATGTGCCTACATACGTACATTATACATATGAATTAGTCTGAAGCTGCGCCGTGGGTCAAAGTGTTTAGCCATTTGTCTTATGTTTTCTGTCTATTTGTTATTTGCGTTCAGCAAACATATTGATGTTACGTCAACAGTTAATTTAGCAACAGATAATAACCAAATAAAACTTTCCGCTTTACGAAAATTCACACAGTTTCACTTACACCGCCGCACATACAAACAAACATACATATATGTGCATGTGTGTACTCTAACAAAGCGAAAGGTAATGACGATGACCAAGTGGAAGGTGAAAAATAAAATTTCTGTGAAAAAGAAATTTTTTGTGCGTTTTTATTTCGATTTGATCTCCTTTCCATTGTGCGAGACGAATTAGTTACCTTTTATTTGCTTTGAAATATCAATTGTTTGTTGAAGAAAATTTCGCTAGTGCAACTGCAGCCAAACTCACACTAAACACGGCTTATGCTCATTATCCATTCCAGCCATCAATTTTTTTCAAGTGTTTTATTTGGTGCTAAAAGGTTTCCTCGCCACAAACACAACCCAGCAAACACAATGACCAGCGAATGATGAGATCACGATTCCTTTTCGCTAATCTCTGAACTTAGAGAAAACTGTAGAAACATCTGAAAAACAAAGTATTCTCAAGCGGAATGGAACATACTTAAATCAACAATCGAGAAAATTAAAAAAAATTAGTTCTCGAATGGGATCTTTGAATAATAAGTCTATCTAAATTCAAAATGAGACTTTACATATAAGCTCGAAGAAGTCAACTGTTAGAAGACTTATATAACTAAGAACACTCTACGATAACACAAACTTCAACATATTCGATTCTCCCTGTAGAAACATCAGAATATAGTGTTCTCAAGCGGAACGGTATATACTGAAATCAAGAATGGAGAAAATTTTAGTTCTCCTACGACTTTTAATTTAGCTCTCGAATGAGAACTTCGTTTGGAACAGTGATTGATGTCAAATACAAGTCAATAGCAATATTTTCAATATTATTTATTTTTATTGTGATTATATGAATGAAAAGTCTGTCTAAATTCAAAATAAGACTTTACAAGCCCGAAGGCGTCAACTTGGAAGACTTATCTAACTAAAAACTCGCTCCTGTGACCTTCGCAATCTGTCAGCCATTGAGGTATTTTCCTATGTTGCAGTCCGTTGTATCGAGTGTCAGTTTTGCGTAAGACTTCCAGAGTATGGTTCTGAAGTCGGATACAGCGAAAACCGAGTTGTATACGATCAGACGGATTACAGGCATACCGAAAGGTCTTTAGATATAAACTAGTAATCAATAAGCAGTCCCATTTTACATTTTACAATTAGTGAGGTAGAGTTTCAGAGAGGTTTTGGATAGTACTAAATTCCTCATAAAGCCTGAGCACATGTGATCCCTCTAAGAAAATTACATTTTTTTTGCTCTATTCCTGCTATCCATACTTTAATACATAACCAAACCATCAGATGAATCGGTAGGCTCATATCAGAGGCTTAGCAGCGGTGAATCTTTCCGTAAGCCAATAGAAGAAGTCTACTTCTACTATGTACATATTTAGTCATCAAATGACGTTGGTTTCTTTTAAGCTCCTTCTTTGCACTTATCACGGGAAATAAGAGTTAACACGGATAAAAACGTCAAGTTTGGAAAGTCTCTTAGTGTTAACCGTTTATCTGAAAATCCTCCTTCTTTGACTGCCTGTATAATAGATTTGTAGGTGCAAAAATCATGTAAAGTTAACATGAGTCTGTACTTCATACATATTTCTATAGCAGAAACTACAAAAAAACAAGAGATCCGATGTTCAGTGGGAGATAGTAGAAATGATTTATTCTGTTCAACAGAGGACTCTTTGTTATCACGTTTAGGAGGGAACAACATTTAACAGAGTTCAAAAGGAGAAAGAACATAGCATAAAATAAAAAAACTCCTCTCGTGTGATGTGTCTAATTAATGAAATGATATGCATATCAAAATACAATTTTATACATACATACACATATGTATGTGTATGGATATGTAGATACGTAGGAAATCAAATAAATTCCGATTTGACAGATGTATTTAGTGTCAGTTAACACGTTCGGTTTAACAGGTGAGTAAATCGTTTAAGTGCACGCAACAATGCTATACAAAACATACATACACATATAAATATGTAGAGATATGTAAATGTAGCAGTGCACAGTGAAGAGATTAATACGTTTATAGGAGAATGTTAGATTCGATTTGGGGTTCGTCTAGATGAAAATATATTCTATATAAAAGTTGAATAAACATTTTTAAAAATTTAGAAATAATTTGTGATTTTCATTAGATAAAACAGAAATTTATATAACATATTAGAAAATTATTTTCACAATTTTTAAAATCTTTCTAAATTCTTCAAAATTTCTTTTAACAAAAAAATGTTTTTTTTCTCAATTTTTAGATTTAGATTGTTTTAAATTGTTTCAACAAAAAATGTTTATTTTCAACATTTTTTCAAATCTTTTTAAATTCTTGAAAATTTCTTCCGACCAAACTTGTCAAACTTTCTTTCGACAAAAAATTTATTTTTATAATTGTCAAATTTTTATCACATTTTTTGTTTTTCGAAATGTGTAAAATTTTTTGAAAGTTCGTACATTTATTAACGATTAACTAACGAGATTTTTAATTTCTTCAATTTTTCATTCACACACAAAGATTTTTAATTGTTCGCAACGTTTCACCGCCAAAAACTCAATTAATAACTCATTAGTTCACCCACTGACCGCTAAGTACCGTCGCACAGAACACCGGACACGTTGTTGAGCGGTTGACAAAACATTGGCGAATGAGTTTGGCTACGAGAAAAATTTATGATTTCGAATTTTTCAACACAAAAAACTATATACTACATCAAAAAAGAAAATTAAAAGCGAAAAATCACACACACCAAATACCAAATGCGATACATACGGATAAATGCCAAAACAATAACAATAATAATGCGCGAGCAACGCTAACCAAATCATAACAGAAATACATAAAAACAATAAAAGCAACAATAACAACAATAGCAATAGCGAAGCAACTCAAAAATCTTCACGAAGAGCCGCAATCGCACGCTTGCAGAGCAGCAATGCAGCATCTCATAGCAATTGCTGCCAACTATTGTAGTAAACAACTAACAACAACAACAGCAGCAAAGGCACTTACCGCTCGCAACTACATGTGTACGCCACAATAGCCAAGTAACAACACAATTATTGGCGGCCAATACACACGAGTGAAAAATCGAAAAGCCACAACAACAATAACAACAACTGGCGAAATAGACACATACAATAGCAAAAAGCAATGAGAAAAAGCGTCAAGTGAACTTGAAGTATCGGCGCGCTTGTGGGAGAGGGTGGTGAGGTCAAGTGTGTGAAAAAAGCAACAACTACAATGTAAGTGATATTGAAAAGCCGTCGAAAATTGTTTACATCCCCGATTGTAATTCACAGATGCATCGAAAGTATTCATTAATAATAATAACAACAATAGCAGCAAACACTGTGGTATGCATTATTAAATCAGGCCTAAGGTCTAGTGACAATTAAAGCAAGTCAGAGCTGGTAAGTTAATTACAAATATATTGACATGTATATGTATATGTATGTATGAACAATAACTCCCAGCTCTGAGCGCAAGTACAGCTTGGTTTTTCACTGTTGCAAAATTATATATCGAAACTATCGATATCGTGTAGTTTTGAGTACTAACACTACCGTACAATAAAAACAGTTAACTTCGCACCGAAGCTATAAAACCCTTCACAAATAAAAAAGTTTCCATACAAGAACTTGATTTTGATTAATCAGTTTGCCTAGTCTGATCTGAACCATATGTTCGGAGATTTTGGAGCTCCCTTTAGCACTAATCCATACCAAATTTCATGAAGATATCTAATCAAATAAAACTATTTTCCAAAGAAGAATTTAATTTGATCGGTCAGTTTGTGTGGTAGCCTATATCCTATAGTGGTCCGATATTGGTGATTGCGACAGATGAACAACTTCGTGGGGAGGAAAGGACGTTATCAAAATTTCACACGATATCACAGAAACTGGTTCGCGTTGAAAGAGACAGGCGAACCGTTCGACTCAGCTCGTCACGCTGATCATTTATACCGGGTTTTCCAATAAGTATGGCATGATTTCTAATCGCCGGTGATCTTTAATATGATCTTTACTGAAGCTATCGAACCACGGTAAACGTCGTGAATTTGCTGATTTTGCCTTGAAACAACTTGATGCGTAAACGATATTTTTCAAAAGAAAATTACCTTTTCTGATGAGGCTTACTTTCGTCTGAGTGGTGCCGTAAATAAATAAAACTACCGATTCTGGTGCGAAGAAAATTCACAAATCATTCATGAACAACTATTATTTTTCTTCTTTAGACACCGCTTACGGGGTTATAACCGAGTTAAAACAGCGCGTCAGTCATTCTTACTTTTCGCTATTTGGAGCCAATTGGAGATTCCAAGTTTAGCCAGGTCCTTCTCCACCTGGTCTTTTCAACCGAATGGAGGTTTCTCTCTTCCTTTGCTTCTTCGGGCATTACAGTGTCAAATACTTTCAGAGCTGGAGTATTCCATTCAGACGACATGACCTAGCCAGCATAGCTGTTGTCTCTTAATTTGCTGAAATATGTCAATGCCACATTGCCAATGTGCAAAAGACCCTATATCTTCCGCAGAACCTTTCTCTCAACACCTCGTAACGCCAACAACTATTAAATACATTCACCTAAATTGACAGTTCGGTGCAGTTTTTGGTCTGATGAAATCATCGGTCCGTACTTCTTTCGAAATGGCGCTGTTGGCACCGTTACTATCAGTAGAGAGCAGTATCGATCGATGATAACCAACTTTTTATGGCCGCAATGAGAAGAAGTTGATCTTGACAACTTCAAGTTCCAATAAGGCCACTCAACATGTGCAATAACACCACTAAACTACTTCTGAAGTGACTTGAAGTCATTGGTCTTTAGCAATAAACCAGTCTCTCTTTAAGTTTCAGAAGTCAATATTGAAAGTCCTATTATTCTTCTAAATCACTTTCGTCCCCTTCAAAGTAATCCCCGTCCGACCTTTTTCCGGTATAGCCTTCAGAATTTGCTTTGATTCGATTTTTATTTCCTCAAATGTGTCAAAACGCGTTTTTGCATTGATCTTTTGAGTTTGCTGAATAGCCAGAAGTCGCTCGGACCCAAATCAGGTGAATCCGCTGGTTGTGAAACAATATGAGTGGATTTTTGGCAAAAAAAAGTCGTGAAGAACCAATGCAGTATGATGCATTTGAGAGATTTTGGCACCAATGGCGACTTAACGCATTTCTTCTAAATGGTTTCGGCTGAGCCAAATAATTGTCATTCGATGATGATCCAGCACTAAATCCTTGAATTTTGGACGCGTTCATAGTGTGATTCGTCTTTAACGCGTTTTCGCGTTTTTTTTTTTTGATGTTACAAACTCCGTGGTGAACTTAATATGTTATGTTAATGAAAGTGTAAACAATACTCTTTCGAATCATTGAAGATTAATAAGGTCTCTATACAAAATTTTAAGGATGACAAATGTCAGGTCATTGAGAACTTTCGGACATAAAGAGACTACTCGAAAAGCCGCCAATCAATCCACATCGGCTTACGAACTATAAAACTTGCCTTAGGACAAGGAAGTCGAAAAGAAAAAGAAGTCAGCAATTAATCGTTGTGAACATACTTATACATATGTATATTATGTACTGGTGAAATGGTCATCTAAATCCCTTACTTACTTAATGGTTTATAAATATTTGAAGTATCAATTCTAATTCTTTGCCAGAATACTTTGGCGGTCATTAATACTTACATATAGATGTGAATATATAAATTATTAAGGAAATCTGCATCCATTTGTACTTAAATGTCTCACAAAACTCCCAACTTCACACCACGATAGACACGTTCGCACGCGACAATGAGATCAAAGGTTCAAAACTCTAAAAAAAATATTCGTAATATCTTTTTTTCATGCCAACTCCACAGCGTTCAACTAAAAACAAATGGGCGACTTGTTAAATGCTTCAATAGCTGCCATCTGCCAACTGAGGCACGAGATCAGCATCATCACAACATATGAGCGGCAAGCCGACTAAGTGCCAATTGGCCAAAGTACCACCAAATAAAACTGAAAAACCAGAATCAGTGGAAAAAAGTTAAAAGTGTGCACATCATAAAACGAATTTAAATGATTTGTAAACGCAACAGCAGCGCGCACATTTTTGTAGCGCAACGAATGGCCAACAGCCGCCGTGGTCGCGGCTGCGGCCGCGGCGTGACCAACTACACCAACGGTCAGTCGCTTATCACCGCTATCATGTCCACACAGCGAACACGGTAATGTACATTTTAACAAATTAGAGATAATCGTTGCGCAAATGAGCTGAGCGGATCGTGATAACTTTGTGACGATGCACAACGATCGGCCGTCAAAAGGCCACTACAAATGGCAGTGTCGGCTTTGAAGCGCTCATCATGACGCTGACAATGATGATGGTGATGCTTAGAATGCACTCACGTCGGGTGCTATATGCAGCCGGCCAAGCAAGATGTAAGACTCAACCAGCTGATCAGCAATTCAATCAAATTTAATCAAGTGTGTAATTTTTCCTTTGCAACTTTTACACGTTGGTTCAGCGAAGAAGAATTGAGAGATCATCAAAACGATCGGAGCGATCAAAACGTTCAAAGCTCAAACGTTTGACCAAGGCGACGCGCTCAACAATGGCGCACGATTTTTATTATATTTACGACTATTAGCTGATGAATGGATCGATTTCGCATACAGTAATCATTAAAGTATTGATTACAGCATAATCTATGTTATTTCATTCTTATCAAGAAAACTCATCAACTGTAGAATAAAAGCTGCGAAGGTCAAGTGGTAAAAAAGGTCAGCCAATGCTGTTACGAACATTTAATGTGAGAACAAAATTTTGTTAAAAAGGAGAAGAGAAGTAAGATCAATCACTAGTATATACTTAACTCATTGAAATTACACAAGAAAATATTTTGAAACTTGTGGAAAACAATTCCTTAGTAAAGAATATTTTCTGCAAACTCTTTCTTTCTTACAACTTATATTATATAGCCTTCGTATTACTCACCCGACACACACCTTCCACGCATACCGCCTTACGTCTATAATAGTGCGTGTAATACACTGCCGGTCTGCCACAGGTAGTCCCATCAGTCACCGACTGATTCATGCTCACGAACATGCCCGAGCCACTTGGACGACAAAACAACTCACACTCGTTGTGTTCTTTCTCATAACCCAACCAATTGTAGTACTTTTCTTTATATGCTATTCTGTTGAAGGCGGCACATTGTTCGTCACGTTGCCGCTTTTTGTTCGCCTTACATTTTTCGTCCTTGCAAAGCCGGAACCGTTTTATAATACCTCGACAACCGGTGAGGCCATTGGGTTCTGGATAGAATTCCCGGTCAATCGGAGCAGCATCAAGTGAGATCAATTTACTTAAAAGAAAATAAAGTAAAAAAGAACAATTAGATATTATAAAGTTCTGGAAAGATCAACAACCCTCGAAATTAAGGTTACTTTATATGAAAAATAAATTTGAGATGAATATAGCAACAGGTAGGGAAGATCTCAGTTCTGGTGTAGCCGAACATTTTATACTTTCGCAATTTGCAAGTTAAGAAATCACTCAGATTGACTAATATATTAGATACAAGTGAAGGACTAATAGAAGTTTAGGCGAAAGTATAGCCCTGAGTTGGTTCATTTCAATCAAGAGGATACAAGTTTATTAAGATATCACATATATTTACCGTCCTCGGATTTAGCTCATTTTCACAGTGTTAGGAGAAATATTTGGGTGACTTTACGCACCAACCGGTCAAGCTATTCCCAAGATAAAGAATTTCATCCAAAGATGGGTGCCACTTCCATTGTCCAAATTTTATACCTGCTCCTATAAAGTCTTCTTTCGACGAACAAAAACAAAACAAGTAACTCATCATCCCGTCCTGCTATATGTTGCAGAGGCGTGGACGATGACAACACCTGACGAGTCAACGTTCCAAGTTTTCGAGAGAAAGGTTCTGCGGAAGATTTATGGTACGAGATATACGACGACATTGACATAGTTCAGCGAATGAAGAGACAGCGGATACGCTGGCTACGTCACGTCATCCGAATGGATGAAAACTCTCCAGCTCTGAAAGTATTTGACGCAGTACCCGCCGCGGGAAGCAGAAGAAGACCTCCACGCCGTTGGAAAGACCAGTTGAAGAAGGACCCGGCTACACTTGGAATCTGCAATTTACACCAAACAGCGAAAAAGAAGAACGACTGGCGCGCTATTGTAAACTCGGTCAATAGGGAGATGAAGAGGTTTGAAAAATAGGTTCATGAAACCATTTTTAAAGACAGATCCACCCTGTTTCATTAAGGTCTCTATATTATACTCAAGTTATCGTTTACACCGTCGGATGGACGGACGAACAGACAGGCATCGAATTTCAACTCGTCTCATCATCCTGATCACTAATAAACTTATAACCCTTTATCTATTTCGGTTGTTGTATTGTATTTTTAGCAGAGTAACTCCTCCAAACATACAAGTATGCTTGAAAAATGTGGAAGACAGACCATAAACATCTACGACATCTTTTGAATTGTTCATTTCAATAATACTCACCGTTCGATACATTTCCTTCGGCGTATTTGCACACAAGAATTACTACATTTAGTCCACTTTTCCCAGCGATCCCAGGTAAAAGTTGTGCCCACACGTTTTATAATGCTAATAAGCTTTTTGCGTGAATGTTTTGGCCTTTCTCCGGTGGCTTCGTCGTCATCATCATCATCATCGTCATCCTGCTCCTCGTCATAATCAATATCCACATTTTCCTCTGCGCTTTCACTTCTCAAGCTCTCTTTTTCTTTACCACTGCTTAGGGTTCTTAATATTTCAGTACTGTTTGCTACTGAGGATGACTCGGAATTTTTTGGCGTAGCCGAAAGCTCGGCGCTATATGAAGAGCACGCTAGCGCGCATAAAAACACCAACAGTAGCTGCGATTTGAAACTGTTGGGAATCGAAAAATATAAAATGTTACTTACAGTTATATAATAAAGTATTATATAAATTGCATTCATAAAATATTTCGGATTCTTTGTGAAACTATTTTGTTTACATAACTTTGGAATTTGATGTGACTCACTCACTCTAACTGTCCATTTAAACGCTAATTTCGCATTTACATGCTCTAATTAGTAAATTGCCTTTATTCCACCAAAAAGGCGATACATCCATTATTTCCAATTCACACATCTTAAAACGCAGACAATAAATTAAATACAAAATTTCACGTTTTCAAAAAAAGTTGTCATTAAGACCTTTTATGTTGAAAACGGCTATTTAATTAATATTTTTTGTTTGCATTTTTATTCAATTAGCTTTTGTTGTAATCACCTAAATCAAACAATTTGTTCAAAACGCGGAAATCGGTGACAAATTGTTTGTATTCTAATTCGTTAGCGATGATCGCATCCCGACCGCACCCGAATCAATTTGCGCTTATTGCAAATTTTCTGCTTTTTTCTGTTTTTTGCATGCTTCATATAAAAATTTGCCCACAAAAGAGTTCATTGTGCTCATTAGAAAAGCATAACCCCGATTTTCTTTTTTCTTTTTTTTTTCTTTTTCTGTTTTTTTTATCTTTTTTGTCTGTTTGAGTTCGGCATTCAAACTGAATAAATTTTTTTTATTTATTTGCATGCCTCATTGGCTTAGATATTTTCTGCAAATGCTGCAATTTTATTTCATTGTCAAACTCTTTTATTATTTTTGAATTTGCCGATTAATTTTCTAAATTTAGAAAGTGATTTGCAATATTTAAAACATTTCTGCATAATAAACTTCTAGGTTTTTGCTGAGGTTGTATAAATTAATTCAAAAATCTTGTTCAAATTTTTTTTCAATTTTACCGTTATCATAAATTTATATATTTTATTTTGTATTTTCGCTTTTATTTTGAAAAATATCAGCGTAACGCCCTCCGGAATTACATGCGCTACACAAACCTTAATGCCTTTATTCGCCACATTTCAGCAATACTTTGATAAGCGTTTACAATTCGCAAGTTACGAGATCAATTCTGCTTCATTCGCGTTTTTAAATAAGCACATAAGTTCAAAATAATAAATTTTCGAAAATTTTGCTGAAACGTCCACGCTATTGAAACCCCTGTAGCCAACTGATTATGCTGTTAAAGAAGCATTATTTCTCTGGACCAATTTTCACGCCGCACAAGAAGCTTTTTATCTCAATTCTGTGGCATTTGTATAAAATTATATTAAATAGGCATTTTATATACATATATATACATGTTCACATATATTAAGGTGGCTCAAAAACGAATATTTTTTTCACTGATACTCTGAAAAATTGTATGATAGACACCTCTTAGAAAAACTCTACCAGTATGAGCTCTTGAGTGTAACAGAAAGACTTTACAGATTCTTATTATGATAGAAAAACACACATAAATCGATTCGAACGAACTTGAAAAAAACGCAAAATCTTGCAGGAAATTAAATTTTCTACAAAATGGTCTCTTACGATTTTTTCCGTAAACTTAACCGTTCAAAAGATATTAATTTTTGAAGAGTGATTATTTTAAGACAATAATTCTCTTAAGAACTTTATAACTGAAAAAGTAATAATTTTAAATTGCAAAACTCATAATTTTGTAGGAAATTTACAACTCTACAAAAATATTTTTCCTTTTATATTTTTTAAATATTTTTTTTTGAATATATATATTTTTCATTGTTTTAATTTTTGGTTCGATGATTCTTGGCAATAAACATCTCGTATACGCTTAATTTAATCCAAAAATTATTCAAGACCTAGACGTGCCTATAAACTAATTTTAACATTAACAAGAAAAAAATATTCATTTTTTTTTTACCCACCCTAAATATGTATATACATACATATATGCACACACAAAAGCCTGACATCTGCTTGACGATTGGCAGTGATAAACGGCACAATTTATCGTATATTTATAATTGCCACATGTTTAATTCAGGTATAATCATCAGTGTTTGCTATTATGGGACCTGCAAGAAGGAGAAGACACCTGCAGAAGATGTTGCGTAGTTTTTACATCTCCGTCTTAAAAGCTCAAGAGCAGAGAAACATTTTGAAATTCAAAAGTGAAAATGTTGTTGGAGGAGAAGATTAGTAGAAAACTTTTTATTATTTTTTCAAGAATTATAAATCGCACACCTGAAAAATAATTAAATTAGAAACAAGAAGCCTGTCGGCGGTCACTCAGTTCAATAAAATTAACACTCGAAATTCATGATTAAATTGAATGATGCTGGCAATTTAAATACATACATGTATTGAATTGGAATTCATTGCAAAAAAAGTATATATGTCCGAAATGAATTGGTTTGACGCTGATTTCCGAACCCGTTTTTTAGTCGAGATAAATTCATTTCCGTCTAACTTTATGCCTTTATAAACGATTGGCGAGCGTAAAGGGCTCGTGAAATCACATCATCCTGATGGAGCTTTTGATGTTGCGCAAAGTCAGCTTTCACAGCCGTATTAGCTCTGCGGTATACCAAGTTCAGACATAGCGGCATAGAGGCAGTTCCTTTTCGGGCTGTCGAAGGCGGCTTGATGCTCCTGCGCTTCTCTTTTCGACCAGCCAACCAACCAAACGGAAAGTTATATAAAAATTGAGATATCCTCTTTTTAAAAAAATTATCTGTCTTGACACTCTGAAGTGGTATTGCAGATTGCTATTATCAGTTCATTTCCAAGCCCACAAAATAACAAATAGAAAGAGATATAATTCTGTCCCAATTTGTCCAGTCAACTCAACTTTGCAAAAACACCACCATAGACAGCTGAAAATTTTCGCCAGATCCTTTTCCACATAAAAAGCTGCTCGTGTTTCGAACCACTATAGCATATATTTACTTAGATTCCATACAAACTGATCAATCAAAATTTAGTTCTTTAATGGAAAAATTTCTTATTTAACAAGATGTTTTCACGAAATTTGGCATAAACTCTTTTCCAAGACACCGATATTATCTCCGATCATACCAAGTGAATCAGATCACTATGCCAGCAATACCATTCCAGCTTGTCGTTCAATATGGACATCCGAACTAATCGGAAGTAAAGCCAAGAATCTAACTGCTCGTCTCTTTAGCCTCTTATTCACGTTTCCCTCAAAATCCGGTACGGTCCCAATTTCATGGGCACGACTGTGATGAGCAAGTGGCGTCTCATACGAAATGATAAATATATGCACCATATCTAGAACTTCGGTTTGACCTATAAATTTATGAATACTAAACTCCCGGAAATATCTAAAATCAATTTGACTTGATTTTATTGTATAGAATATTAACATATTTTTCTGATTATATTGTTTAAATTAATTTTAATATCAAGTTTGCACTATTGTGAACTTAAATCTTGTGTTGTCTCAGTCAAATACAACTCTGCTTCTATTATCCATATTCACAATCGACACAATGGCATCAGCAGTTTTCATGTTTTGCTTTTATCCGCTTCTTCGTAACATTCGTACCAATTTTTTCTCTATCTATTGGTGCATTTTCAGTTGGCAGCCTTTGATATCAGCGTCATCCTATATTATTTCACAACCGATTCTATAGTTTTTCGTCTCAACAAATGAAGTTGCACTTTTGAAGCTGGTTATTTTACATATATATTGAACCAGAAAGAGAGAAAAACTCGAACATTATTCAGTGAGTTGCAGAATTTGAAAAGAAGAACATTCACGAAAATACGCGAAGGTATACATATCAAGAAAAACCAGCAGGTATAGCGCTGAATCAGGTAACATTTAGTTGCAAGAACTCAACTGCGCAGTATATAAACTTCGGAAAAAGTGCGAAACAGGCATAGTTTGAAAGTAATTCTAGCCGTCAGGAAGTGTTTCTTGCAATAACATTCATATTTGTATATTGTATATAAATACAAGCATAAACAAACGCTTTTGCAACTAAAGATCAAGGATAACATTGTGCGATAAATCGATTATTTAATTAAAAAAATTTGAATTCATATAAAAAGTTATAAAAATGGAGCGTTTCACCAAGTTAATGAAAGTCACCTATGATGATGGAAGTGCTAAACTCAATATATACATCCAGATGCCGTCGAACAATTACAATATCCTAAAGGATACCATTTCAAACCAACTCTTTGATGAACGCAAGCTATCAAAGTTTGCATTTAAAACTACCTGGTTTGGTGAGTATATAATAGCAAAATTTGAAAACAAGTTTGAAAACTGCTTTACCAATACTCCGTAGTATTAAGTAGTATGTATGTGTTTCGTTTTCTTATCACAATTTCGTAACAAAGGCCTATGACTAATTTGTTGTTCTTCAGTTTTCATTTTGTTTTTATATATGTGAGTGGAAATCGTTCTAGATTTCACTTATAAAACGAAAATACCGGAAAATAGGATATAATTTAATTCTTAATTTACTTTAATTAGATGAGGATGGTGATGAAATCGACATTTGCAACCAAGTCGATTATGATTTGTTCCTTTATAAACGGTCGGATAGATTGCACATGTACATCACATCATTAGAACTGTGGAAGGAAACGTTCAAATATGCGGAAAAGCCGGCCCAGGATGATGATGATCCAAGTGTTTTTGTTATACACGAACGTGTAGAATGTGATTCTTGTGGTTTGTCACCAATTGTTGGTTTTCGTTACAAGTGTATTCAGTGCCCAAATTTCGATTTATGCCAACGTTGTGAGGCCAAGCACAAACACCCAGAGCACATGATGGTACGCATGCCAAAAGAAAACTCACCCAGTGTAATTGACGCTTGGATAACTAGTCCATGTGGACGCGGTAGCGGCCGGCGAGCAAAGCGTGAACGCAAGGGTTCAAATGCTGGCGGTTGCCCGTTTTTTGATATGGGAGCAGCAGGAGCAACTGCAGCAAACGACAATTGCGCTAATGATGACGCAGAGCCCAAGCTTGGAAAACATCATCACCATCATGAACGCAAACATCATCGTCGTCAAATGCGCAACGGCTTTTTGTCCCACATGTACGAAATGATGTCCGACCTTGCCGAGGGTGGCGCAACATATAGGCAAATGGATGAAAGCGACCCCAATACACCGTCAGCTCCTTCACCACCAAAGGAAAATGTATCTACAAAACCAAAAGAAGCTGATGCTGCAAGCGAAGCAGCCAAAGCCGCCTGTGAGGCAGCAGCAAAGACTGCTGAAGCAGCTACTAAAATAGCCACCGAAGTAGCAGCCCAAGTAAACAAACAGGCTGCTGGAATAACAGCAACAATCAATGAGCAAGCAGCTGCAAAAGTTTTGAATGATTTGCTCAATGCAGAGGCTGGAGTTCAGTCTAATAATGAAGATGTAGGTGCAGCTGGAGGAAATGCCACACCTAACATGGTAAGTTTTTGTAAAAATATTGGAATATTCAACATATATACATAACATATATTTCGTAAAATATACAGGCTAGCACTGGAACTTCAACTCCTACATCACAATCCGCTTCAAGCAACACTAACAATAAATCAAATGACAACAAGTCGGTGCCAGTTACACCAACTTTAGAAGATTTCGCACAATTCATTGATCCGAAATTCATGAAAGCAGGAGTAGAAATGTTTAATAATTTCAGCAATATGTTCGCAAAAATGCTCGAACCAGTGGAAGGCGCTGAGGACAACAGTTATGCATCTGCATATGCTGGTACTGGCTACCAAGCACGCAAAAGTTCTTCAGCTTCAGCAGCAAGTTCAATGCGATCGGCTGCAAGTTCCACAAGCACTAAATCGAGCGCAATTGGTAAGCAGACTACCGAAGCAGAAAAATTAAATAAAGAACAATCCAAAAATACCGGTGAAGCTGAGAAACCTATCAATCCTGATACGACAACTGTGGAACGTAAACGTTCAGTAAGCGAGGAAAATGACTGGCAAATGATTGACAAACAGGCTGCCGAGTCCACAACAAATTTACTCAATATTTCTACTGCTAGCTCGACAGAAACTATTGAAAAAATCGAATTACCCGGCGCCGTTGGCATCCCGCCAGCTACTCCAGCATCAACACCAGTTGTCGAAAACTTGTCGCCAAAGAGCAATTCCGATATAAGTTTTGAACAACTCAGCATGGATTTGAAGGATCATGTTGAAAAGGAAAATGAGCGTGCCCTTATTGAACGAAAAATTAAAATTGCTGATGTCTTAAAGGCTAAGTCTGACGTTATGACCAACAACACACCCACAACATCTGTTAACACTGGTGCTACACCCAAACCACAGAATCTAGCTGTACTCGTTTATCACAAAGGTAAGCTCGAAATGTAGAAATATTGAATAGTTTAATCTCAATTCTTCTATCCTAAACAGATCCTAGTATCAATAAAGCTATACATGCTATGATAGCTATGGGCTTTAGCAATGAAGGCGGATGGTTAACACAATTGCTTGAGTCGGTCAATGGCAATATTTCGGCAGCATTGGATTTGATGTCACCGGCACAGAGCCAAGGCAACAATTAAGATATCTGTATGCAGCTGCAAAGTCTGCCGCTCACTTAGTATTTAAGGAACATTTTTCTCTCTACAATGCTTATTTCAAAATCATAATATCCTCTCAATTACCACGTATGCATTCGTTTCTTTACTGAAACGATAAATGTGCACTACTATACTAACACTGTCAAAAGTGTATTCATTACCATGAGCCTTCATCCTAAAATCACTCTGTATACCATCCTTCTTTTACCATTCTATATATTTGTTTTTTTTTTCTTTTGTTCTTCGACCAATGAAATCCGTATTTGAATATACATACTTACAAGTACATATATATTTTGATTACATTTATCTTATGAACCAATATATATTTCATATTATTTACACACACATATTTAGTGTCAATTTATTTCATTACATGAATTTTTGAATGGCTTTGAAATGGTTTTCTCAATTATTATATAATATATACCTGCATATATAGAATTCGATAAACCTTATCCATAGAGGAATGTAATTATATCCAAAATAAAAAATAAAAATATAAAAAAAATTAAAACTATTTTGGCTTAAAATTCTATTTACGCTCTGATAATCAGAATGATGAAACGATTTAATTTAGCAATGTGTAAGCAAAAACAGAAATGAACTCACGTAAAAGTGGGACTTTTCAAACCGAAGCAACAGAAGCAGATGTATATTCATGTCTCCTATCGTACCCCTGCGTAGTGAGGCCCGTATGCTCTCCAGTAGCACTGGAGATATACGACTGCAACGACATCTCTTGACAAAATATGAATATACTTTTTCGACTACCCAATATTTAGCAATCTACTAATCGAATTCTCCATAACGGTATCTAACAAAGTAAAATTTCAACAACACAAAATAATACAATATCATTTGTTCTTTAATTTTTTAAGTCACAACACGCTTCTAAATTCGAACTTTGTACAATAATCACATTTCCTTAAAAAGAAAACTTATTGCTTAATATTTAACTACTTAATTTCTAAACTATTAGAGCTTCCGCAGAAATATCATCAATGGTCCCCATGTGGTCAGCACCAAAACCGCAGCTGTCAAGTATTTATAGAATTTTTCATGCTCCTTTAAATTGCGCCGAAAGAAGCCTGTATTATAGCCGGTATATTGAGCCAGCATCGCAGTAACAAATGTTAGCAAACCGAGAAAGTTGTGAATGAAATCGTTAACTGCCGGCGACACATACTGACGATAACCCCAGGAGTACAAGCCCAAAGAGCCGGAGAGACAGTTGATCACAAAGAACACACAAGCAGCTAAACCTAAAGGCAAAAAATGAAGAATATATGTATTTAATAGTACAAAATATATATTTCTGTACACTTGTTTACATACCGAGTTTTCCATGCCACGAGCGAAAATGGTGTTCCTTTGGCAGTGATTTTTGCAGCGTACCCGCCACGCCTAAAATACCTCCAATCAATTGCAACCAAAAGTGCAGCATTGTCTTTGTATCGGAATGCAGCGAGCGTGTTAGCCAATTATTGTTGCAACGCACCATCATGCCCTCGGCCGAGAGAAAAACAAACTAAAAATGCACAACAGTTACTGTTAGTTTCCTGAAGGTTAACCAAATCGGGGGTTTTTCCAGTGTGATAGGTGTACTTACCCCAAGGGTACAAAGAAAGGCGTGTGTGGCAGTCTTTTGGAACTTCATTTGCGCACATTTCACCGACATACAAACTGTTATGGCCAAAATGAAGCATTGATTGGCGAGATTCCACGTGTAGCTGCTGATGACCATTGTGTTTTTGTTAGTAATAAAATTATATTTTCTTTTCGACAAGCTTAGTAAACGGAATGTTTTGATTTCGCAACTGTTGAAACGACACTGACGCTGAAATGAATGAAAAAAAAGTTAACTGTTAATTCTCATGTTATTACTACATATCAACTACGTGGTACGAGTGTCAATTAGATAGGCAGCACCTGATAAGATATACATAAGTATCATATACTATATATGGTACATAAATTCTAAGCAGCAACAATAAAATAAAGCAGCTGAAAGTTGATTCATTTCAAATATAAAGTCTCGTACTATTTAGATAACCGTACTGTTATCGTCACTTCCGTCAAAATTCCTCTCAGCCATGGTCAAAATTTGCTAACGCAACGTCATTTTAACAGGTTGTTCAACTTATGTTGTTGGTGTTGTTGTATCGTCTGATTTCGTTCAACTTATCGCTGGCATTGGTGTGATTTTTATTGCCCAGCCCCTTTCGCACCAGATGCGCCTCGTATGTAATCAAAGTCAACCATTTCTCTTTTCAAGTTCAAACTCTTGGTATTCACAAATATTATATACCGTGGTGACAATTTTTGAAAACAAAAAAAAGTAAGGAAGTGCTAAGTTCGGGTGCAACGGAACATTTAATACTATCAGGACCAAAACCAGCAAATACCGTATAGGGGGTAAATCAAAAAGAAAAAAGATACACTGTTATGAGTAAACCACGCTCCCTCAGTTTCATTGAGATTACTCACATATGTATTAGCCGATATATGCAGTACAAGGTCGCCCGAAAGTTCGATTATCTTTATATTAGGTATATGGGAATTAAAGGAAGTACTGGCCCGATACAACCCATTTTTAACATACAGATATACCATGGTCAGAAAAGTATTAACCTTGAATTTCAATTATACATATATCCAAACATTGACCGATAATTTCGATCGAAAGTCAACTATAGGGTATTGAACAGGGTCCTTAGTTTTCATTAAGTTACCTCACATACAATCACCAATCATACGGAGTAAAGTCAGTCGGATGTTCGAAAATCCTGATATTAGTTTTATGGGGGCCTAGATTAAGTTGTCGCTCAATTTTAACTATTTAAGTACAAAGATACGTTGTTATGAGTAAAACACGCTCTAATTTTCATTGAGATAACTCAAAAATTACCGATATATCCATCATAAAGTCATCTGGAATTTGGAAAATCTTTATATTAGAAATATGGGGGCTCAGGGAAGTATTGAGCCGAATCAACCCATTTACAATGCACAGAGTCAGAAGAGTATTCTGTCTGAATTTTTTATTATATATCCTATGCATTCACCGATATTATCGGGCAAAAGTCAACTATTGATACTGGGGTCCTTATAATCCGTACCGAAAGGCTTGAACAGTTTTAGTAGGGCTTGAGCAATTTTTGGCAATAAGGTGGCATACGTTAAAGGAAGTAATAGTTCAAAATTTTATACCGTTATATCAATTGCTTCCTGATTGGTGTACTGAAAAATCAAAGTTTCACACGAAATTTAAAAATATGTTATATGAAAAATAGGCGTAGTTGCAATCCGATTTAGCCCATTTTCACAATGGAGAATGTGAGAGGAATGCTATGTACTAAATTTAGTCGAAAACGGTCGGTGAGTTCCCGAGGTATGTGATTCACTAAAAAGTGGGCGGTGCCACACCCATCGTCCAATTTTTATCTCGGCTAACATAAAGCCTTCTTGTTCCATCTAAGACTAACGGCACTTTATATGTTTTCTGTTAATGGCGTTTTGTGGGCATGGCAGTGGTCCCATCTACGAATGTACTAAGGAACTAGCATACGAGTTATATGGCAATGATGTATGTAGGTAATGAAATTATCTATAAATTGTGTATATGGACTTTTTCACATAACCTCAAAATTTATGTGCAGGAGTCTCAAGTCAAAATTTCAGATTTTTTTTTTAAATGTGAGTAGGCTTTATTATTGCTTAACTCTCTACTGCTGGATGGTATTAAAAATATATATGTTACATTGCTATGGTAAACGTATAACCAAAGCAGTTAAACCAAACTCCTCATATGAGATCAAATCGCTACTTGTACAGGAGTGTAAAGAACGGCTACACCTCCCTAGAGATAAACTCAGACTACCGGCCGCATTTTACACTGGCCACTGCAAGCTGAAGAAGCATTTACACAGCATGGGTCTAGTTTCATCAAATTACGCAGATTGCGAGTTCTGCAACAAGGAACCAGAACACCTGCTAATTGACTGCACAGCACTATGCAGACGCCGATTAAGGTCCCTTGGATCCATGCTTCCAAATAAGGATTATGTCGCTTAGCTAACACCCAGCTGCAGGGTGGCGGTGCATTCGTCGTTTATCAATCAATCAATCAATCAATGGTAAATTTACTTAAAAAATAGTCCCACATTCCAGCTCTCTTCAGTAATTGTACACCTGCTATGGTCGGAAATATTTCTTGCACTTGGCCTACCGCAAAATTGATTTCTCATTTCGTTTTTCAACTCTACAAATCTAAAGCCTTCTCTTGTCATATGAATAATAATAACTTTGTTATCTTTAAACGTTTTTAAACGTGAGAAATATTTCCAAATTATTTATAAAAAATCGGAAAAATGCAGACTCGTATCATTTACGTGTGTTCAAACACCGCTTTTTCGACACATTAATTGAGGATTATTTTGGTAATTTATTTAATAGTTGAATGCGATTTTCACGAATTTCTCGATAACGTCTACAAAATTGTTAATATTTACTTTAATTAGTACGTGCATTTTGATATGTATATATGATATACATATGTTCATTTCTCTATGGACACTGCAAACACACGAAGGCATACATTGTGTAAAATGTTATCTTAGAAATCCTTGATAAGTCGAGCTACTTACTAAAGGCAACAGCAATAATTAATATATATATTTATAAATGCATACATAATATATAAATATTTATATGCTATTTAATATCTAACGTTATTTAATCTAAGACTTCAATTAATCACGTACGTGGGCAGACAACATTATAAGACAATATTTAAAAGTCATAATTTTTGCATTGAAGGTGAGAAGTTAATTAGCTGCCTGCCGCATCAGTCACTATACGGAGTCGCGGTACGAGAGTCCTTACAAAACAATTAAATTTTCAGCTTGAATAATTTTTAAGTGCATGAAGAACGCGCAGTTATAGAAAAACAAAATAATTTCTTACTTGAAAATGGGCGCAAAGGATTCTCAAGAAAGCCCACTGTGGTCAAGAATTTTGGAAAGAGTGGAAATCCTTATTTGGGTGGTTAACCAAGCTTGCATTGGTTTCGTGACGATATATATGTTTTGGATATGTATTTACCAGGACATGGATACCATGCAATTGCATGCTTTTCTAGTGACCCTTGGGGTAAGCGAATTTGAAACATAAAAAGTAAATCTACGATTACCCTAAGTGATTTTTTTTTAATATCTGCAGTTCTCCCTACTAATGGCCGAGGGTATTATGTGTCACTATAGCATCAACCCGCTGACGAATGGTTTTAAACGCAAAGCTAAAACCACCATACATTGGGTGCTGCTGGCACTCGGCGGTGGCTGTGGCGTGGCCGGCTGTCTTGTTATGATTGTCATAGTGAAATTCAAGATGGATCAAACTCATAATCGTTTAGGTAAGCTAGTAGGATTATATATACAAATAAAGATATATTAAACATCAGCTATAAATTTCCCCAACTTTTGTCTTCCAACAGGTTTTGCTGCATTTATACTCTGCCTCGTCAGCATGCTATCAGGCTTGAGTGCTCTGTTTTCGAACAATCTACGACGCATACTAAGTCCGTTATTTAATAAGGGCTTTCACAATTTAGTTGGCTTTGGCACTTTTCTAACGGCACTGCTTGCGCAATTCTACGGCTATGAGTTCTTCCATCACAGCATACTATGGTCCTTCGTAAGAGTATTGCAAGTGGTGACCCTTGTGTCGTTAGTGCTCACTTCAATTGGGCCTCTTAAGGCACTTTATAAGAAGATTACAAGTTTTTTCGAATGATAATCAGCACGTAGGTTCTTAATAAAGTAGCTGCAAGTGTTATAAGATTTAATAAGTATTATGCATTTTATTGTATTTATTGTTGTATTATACTATTTTTTATTGTTGTTGTTAATTGTTATTTTTAAGTAGTTTAAGTGTATTTGTTGTTTAGATAATAAAAGTGTTTTATTAATAGTATTTGATAAAAGTCTAGGCTTTGTACTTAACTAAGTTAATTGCCAGGGTTTCCGAAAATCAACGTTATCAATGCGGCTTTAGACCTGGAAAGGAGAATCGACATTCGAGGTGCAGAACTCAGTCGAGAAGGTACAATGTTCCATAAGAGTGTATAGCTGCTGTCGTATGCCGATGATATTGATATCATTGGCTTCAACACCCGCGTCGTTAGTTTTGCTTTCTCCAGACTGGATAAGGAAGCAAAACAAAAGGGTCTGGCAGTAAACGAGGGCAAGACGAAATTTATCCTCAAACAACAGTCACCGCACTCTCGACTTGGCACCCACGTCCCTATTGACAGTCATAACTTCGAAGTGGTAAGTAATTTCGCCTATCTTGGAACCAGCATCAACACCAACAACAACGTCAGCCTCGAAATCCAATGGAGAATAACTCTTGCCAACAGGTGCTACTTCGAACTAAGTAGGCAATAGAGAACTAAAGTCCTCTCTGGACGAACTAAAACAAAACTCTATAAGTCACTTATTCAATTATTCCCGCCCTGCTATTTGAAGCAGAGGCATGGACGATGACATCCCATGAGTCGACGATATGAGTTTTCAAGAAAAAGGTTCTGCGAAAGATTTATGAATCTTTGAGCGTAGGCCACGGCGAATATTCCATTCGATGAAACGATGAGCTGTATGAGGTATACGATCACATTGACACAGTTCAGAGAAATAAGAGACAGCGGCTGCGCTGGCTAGGTCATGTTGTCCGAACAGACGAAAACACTACAGCACTGAAAGTATTCGACGCAGTACCCGCCGGGGGAAACAGAGGAAGAGGAAGACCTCCACTCCATTGGAAAGACCAAGTGAAGGAGGACCTGGCTTCCCTTGGAATCTCCAATTGGCGCCACGCTGTGAAAAGAAGAAACGACTGGCGCGTTGTTTATAACTCGGCTATAATCGCGTAAGCGTTGTCTACGCCAGTAAAGAAAAAGAAGAAGTTTCCGAAGATGGATTATTTTAATATTCCTCCAATATAGTTTCGATTAGGCCACTTTTCCGATTTCTCCGTTTTTTTTTGTTTATTTTTTGCATAATGGTTCTTAAGGCCATTAGAAAAAAGGCTCCACTTATATTATTGGCGGGAAGTAAATTAAAGTCGACAAACAAATTGTATGTTTTATTAAAAAAGTTCATTTTTTTTTATTGAAAATTTGTATTAAATTTTATTTTATAAACATTTTTCTTTAATTTTGTAAATGTTCGTTAAATTTTTTATAGATTTTTTTTTTTAATTTTTGATTATTTTTTTTTACATTTTTTAAAACACCTATTAATTTTTATACTTGCTTTTTTTGCAATTTTTTTTATTAAAAAAAAATATTTATTTATTGAAATATTGTATTAAATTTTGCACAATCTGGTTTTTTTAATTTTTTGTTTTATAAAATTTGTTCTTTAATTTTGTAATTTTTCTTTTAATTAAAATTTTGTAATTCTTAAGTATGAATTAAATTTTTTCTAATGTATTTAATTTTTTCTTAAATAGTTTTTTATTTAATTTTAATTTTTTTAATTTATGTTTTTTTAATTAATTATTTTTTTGCCAAACAAGACACACGAAAAATGGTTTTTATTCTAAACGGAAGTATAGTCGTTTTCTCCTGTGTCGATCACTTAAAAAATATATCCACTAAACAAGCATTGCACTCTAAAATCTTTGTCTTCTAACCAAGGTAATAGTTTTGCTTGGAACCTTTCTAATTTATTACATTCTCATTAATAGCTGAGACTCTTTGTACGGATATAATTAAGTGCACGCTCAAAAACAGTTTGCGATCAATCACCGTTTTCAATGATCGTCGATCGGAAATGCTTAATGTCCGCAATAGTCAGCTGTTAATTACTTTCATATTTGGTTCGTATGACTTGCATTCACTTAAAGCGCCAAATGCTCATTTGCTTACACACGATCGCTCTTGTCACACACATATGTAAATATGCATTTTTAGCTCAAACGAAACCAAGGTCAACTTTTCTACTTACCGCTGACTGGTATGACCCTTTAATCAATACCTTTTAGTAGTTATTTATTATATTTTCCGCAAATTTAAACTAAATTATATTTTATATATCACAGTTTTTTATTATCACGCCAACAAAGCCACTTCAAATATAATTTTATGTTAGATTAAATGCTTTCGCGCACCAATGACTTACTCTTATTGAGTTTGTAACACGACTGAACTGACTTTGCGCTCCTTTCAAGCCACAAATATTCACTTTAAATTCATTTGCAACAATAAAGAAATAAAAAGCAAAATTTTTGACTCATTTGAAAAGCTCACTGCCGTCACGACCACGTTGTATGCATTGAACGTTTTCAAAGAATCGGCTAAACTTGTACGCAGAATTTCACGATACGAAGTGACGTCACGATCCAGCTTCATTGGGGCTAGTGAGCGCTGGATTGGTAAACCCCCAGCTATTTGGATGAATTAGCGAAAGTGTGCAATAAAACAACACAGAAAAACAAAATTGGTGACGTTATACACACACATATGTACATATGAATTGTATGTACATACGTTCATATATTTTGTGATAATTCTACACGATAACTAATTTCCTCTAGTGCTTATTATTTCAGCTATCAAATTATTTATTGCCTGTGAGAAAAAGTTACTGAAAACTTTTCAAAAATGCTACACTTGGCGTGAAAAGTTTATGCCAGTAAACCATCCGATCAAATTTGACTAGGACTGATCTATTTAAACTGCGAGCGCATGTTTTTTATGTTCATGAGAAGTTTGACCGACATATGTAAGTTAGGTTAGCTTATGAGGCCGATACTTACAGGTATCTTACTGGGTCAGCTGGTCCGTCCATGTCTTCTAGGTAAAACTGATGAGATGCCTTGCAAAGGCTGGAGTATGGAGAAGAAAGGGCCTGGATGTTTCCGCCTCACCTTACTCCATCTAACTTTGACATCTTGCGTCCCAGATTCTTTGCATTTCCGCATGAATGTCTAGTAAGTCCCCTAGAATTTCGACAAGATGATTTTTGCTAAGATCTAAGATGTATTGTGTGTTTTACAGCTGTTTGTTTACGATGCGAAAGCAATTTTTGCCGCGAAAGAACTTTAATCGAACAAGTTCTCTTGTAATTTTGTGTGTTCCAATGGAATCACGACTAGGGAATCGTTGCAAAGGTCGCAGAAGTATACTTTATCACGTAAACAAGTATTTCGATGACACAAAACATTTAGTGAAGGTCGTGAAATCATGAAAAACTTGACTCATGCTAGTCGTCTTTCCACTTCTGTTAATGACAAGGATCCTACAATGAATCGACTCGACATATTTTGGTTAATTTTTGGGTGTGAAACATGTCAATGCTAGACTCGGACCAAAAGGCGATACCAAAAATTTGTATTAAGAGGTTACATGGATTTCGTCGATCAAAAACTAAATATTTTATTCAAACTATTAATTATTCCAAATTTTATGAAATTTTCAGAGAAAAATATTCAAAACTCGGCCATCACAACGACGTTTCTGGCAATCCCTTTAAAAAAAGTGTATCCATGTTGACAGTAGAATATCTTACAGGAACATCAAAAGTAAAAATAAAAAAAAACATATTTTAATTAAGACCATAAACTAGGAAAAACAAAAAAAGTGAAAATAGTATTTCTCGCAGATATTTTTACAAAAAAAAAATTAAAATTTGGTGAAAATTTCTTGACTTTTTTTTAATAAAAAATCGTCGTTCTAGGCCTTGTAAATTATATCTCCAAGAACAGTATAAAATTTCATTAAGATCGGTTGATCGGTTGACCGACTTAGAAAATACAGTCCCTTAAACATTTCGGAGCCAATAATTCAAAAGGTATTTAAAGTCACTCTTTCTGGTAGTGTTATTGGGTATGTTTTCGCGAAAATAAAACTAGTTTCAGTTTCAACATTTTAAACTCATAACCATTTCAGAAGCTATCACTTTTGCTAATTATGCAATTTATGTTAGTATTTTGAGTGCTTAATCCTTTTAAGCTTATAAAAGACCTGCTTTAGGTATTAAGTCTTTAATTACTATGTATATACTATTACTATGTATAAACATTTGTTTACATGTATTGATCTAAAAAGTTTAGGATTTGCCAATTCATATTTATAAGCTCCGATTTTTCGTGAACTAAAATAATAACAATAATTATACAGTCATATACTTACATAAATCTCGAGTTGGCAAGTACAACACATTCGAATTTTGCTAATTATTGCGAAAATTAAACAAAATGAGAAAAAAATTGGAGGCAAAACACTCAGTCAATGTCAAATTGCATTCGCTTTGTACTCACAAACCATATTTTGAAAGCAAAATCGGTGCATATACACAAGTAGACATGTATGTACATATGTATATCCAAAATATATCATTTTAATTCATATTTACTCAAGACTAAGGAACAGCGCTTTGAAGCGCAATGATCAGCACATTCTGCTTGCAATAACTGTATAGCGGCAAAGTAAGTCAAGAAACCCAAAAAGCCATATTTAGAGCTGTATCTAACAGTGTAATTTAGGTACGTTTGCAGAAACTGAAAACATAACATTTTGTAATTTCAATCTTTTTTTTAAGCTAAAACTCACATTATCAAATCAAATGACTGAAATCCGCCCCTGGCGTTTTCTTTTGTATTTTTATCTATGCAAAATTCTGCGGTTCATTTAGAAATTCAAATTCAGTTCGGAATATAGAAAAACCCGAAAGTGTGTATATGGTATGCCCAAATTGCCTTTATCTCAAGTGGTGTATCTACCGCTCGAGTGTCTTGCTAATATGTATGTAAGGGGTGATCCATTTCGAGGTTCCCTACTTTTTAAAAGAAAAAACACAGAAACTTCAAATTTAATGGGAAATGTTTTTCGAAAGATTATTCTTTGGCATTTATTTTTATTATCTGTGTCAAATTTTAGCCGCGGCTACGTCTTAGATGGTTCATCCGTTGCGTCTAATTTTCGTTGACTCATTCGAGCATTTCGACTGGTAACTGGCGAATGACACGCGTTATGGTTTGCTCCAACCCTGAATCGAAGAGGGATTGTGCGCATAGACTTTAGACTTTACATATCCTCACATGAAAAAATCTAACGGTGTGATAACACACGATCTTGGTGAGCAATCGGCCGGCCTAAAAGGCGAAATTATCGGAAGTGTTATCTCAATAACTCCATGGATTAATGCAATGTGTGGAAAGTGGCGCCATCTTGTTGAAACCAAATGTCACCGAGATCACGAGCTTCAATTTCAGTCATCAAATAGTCGGTTATCGTGCGTTATTTTTTCTGGATGAAACTTCATTTTACTCTTTGTCCGAAATGCGTGCACATACCCATTGAGACAGAAATGGGACTGAATAAAATTCTAACTTTTCAAGAGCCCAATAAGCGGAGCGTCGCCGCTTGGAAAGGTCGAGCGGCTTCAGTTCTTGCACAAGCTGTATTTTGTTCGATTTCACTTAAAGGTCGCGACGTCAGGTTGCTGTGAACGGCGCCGAGTCGACTCTCTATGACCTTCGTGTACACTCTCAGCTACGGCTACCATATTTTCTACACTTTGTGCTGGACGTGGTCATATGTATTATACGATTATGTTGACCATAAGTTGAGCGAAGCGCGCGAAACACATACAGAACGTGAACGTAAGTTTTTCCATGATTAAATGCCAAAAAATACTGTATAAACATAACATAACAGCGTGATCTGTCAAAAGGGGCTTTGAAAAAAGTACATCTATTTGGATCACCCGTTACATATGCTAAAAGAGTTCCATCACCTTGAAATTTGTTTTTATACAAGGTGTCTCAAAATTAACGAGATTGAAATTTGCAGTCATTTAATTTCATATTTCGATCAAATTTCGAAAGAAATTTTCGAACTGAGCGTGATCTGTAACTATATAAACGGTAGCAATTTCAAATCTTGCGTTCATTTTGGAACACCTTGTATTTAATTCCACTCTTACGTTAGCTTTGGAAGACTCTTTAAAGCGATTGCGATTATCACAGGAAAAACACAATATCGATATTTATAGCTTATCAAAAAACGTGCACCAGAGACGTCCGCCAGTTCTCAAAAGTTTTCGATTGATGATTATTCACTTGTCACAGACGGAATCTTAATGGTACTCATATTTTTAATTTTGATAACCAAATACAATTCAGTCGGTGACATTTATCGGTTTATTGTTGGACATAAAATAATTAAGACAAACAGACGCATGTATAAACCTGACCTTTATAATGGAAACTGGTATAGCTGACCGTGAAAATGAAGGAATCTGCATAAAACTTGATAATTAAACAATTAACGTTTTCTTCTTGCGCCAACCTTTTCAATCAACCAACGAACGCTTCTTTAGAAATGGGAAATCATTTCCTGAAGATAGCGACTTCCGTTTCTAGAAACATTGATGAAGTTAATTTCGGGCGGTGAAAGAGCTAAAGCTCACCTACTTTGTTATTAAGATAGTTGATATAAATACTGCGAACAAAATATAAATTTTTTAAATAATCTCTATCATAGACAAAGATTTTCTGACGGTGATCCCTCGGTAGACGAACTATCCGTTAAGCTTTAGGGCTTAGAAAGTAAATTAAAAGGGATATGGCTATTGATTTAGAACGTAGGGAAAAGCTTTTATCTTTACCTTAACGTTATAAATTATTGCCATCATATTCTAAGCCAAGTAATTTACTTTTATTTATCTACATGCATACATATGTATGCATAAATATATATATCATATGTGAAATCGGACAGTTCATGAGAACTACTCACACTATCAAAAAATTAGTTCAGAAGCTAAAAAGTTCAATGACAATCTCCCTGTTTTATTGTAAATATTTATATTATGACTTTGCTTATTACTACACCTGCACGTGCATAAAAACCGGTTTTTGAGATTAACACTTTTTCAGTTTGTAATCACACATATTACATCCACACTTGATTAACTACTGAAAAATGTACTTAATTGTTATTTCCTAAACGTTTTTTTACAACACTGGCACGATTTTTGTAAGAGGAGAATAGGATTATCACTTAATCTGGGTTCCTTACACGCATTTTACTTTTTTCGACAAGATTCAACCTAATTCATTCTTAAAATTACTAAGAGAATGAAAACTAACTGTATATACATAAGTATAAGATTGCTTTGACACAATAACTGAAGCCGACATACCATTTGAAGAGCCGTAGAATTGCCGATTGGGAGCTGGATGACTTTCATCGAAACATCAGCTTCTCAGATGAGGCCTATTTCTGGCTTAAATGACTCGAATATAAACAAAATTGTCGCATTGGTTTAGTCTAATCCTCGTGTAGTTCAACAGACGCAATTGAATCCCAAAAAAGTTGACCGTTTGGTGCGGATTGTGGTAGGGCGGCATCGTCGGCACTTTAAATTTTTTTCAAAATGAGACAGGAAATGCCGTTGCCGTCAATTGCGAGCATTTTAACATGATTTTGACTCCATTTTTTTAGCGGAATTTTATTGAATCGAACGATTCCTAGTTCCAACAAGATGTTGCGCTATCTTTACAATCAAGTTTCCACATGGACATGAGTTTAGCACTTCGTTATATTCGAGATATGCTCGAGCCCAATGACCACAAAGGTCATGCGATTTAACGTTTCTAGATTTTTTTTGCTGGGGGTATGTTAAATCAATGGTTAAGCGGGTGGAGATATGCAAATAGAGCCGTGGTGGCCATTTGGTACACATTTTGTTGAAATCATAATTACAAAAAATTATCTGCATAGCAAAACGAAACAGTACCCATTTTGATTAACTGAGTGTTTTATTTTAATTTGACATCACGTCGTTCTTGTTGGTAGACCCTATACTTGCATATATGTACATACAGTTGCATATGTATGTATATTTCTAAGTCTATTTCAATTCTTTTCTGCTTGGGTAAGCAATTGCAATCCTAACATACATACGTCATATATATGTATGTATATATAGTATATTAATTTACTGTTCTCGTATAAAAATATTCGGCGGCTACAACAACAGAGCAATATTAAGTTCACAAGTCTAATAGAAACCACAGATATTGGATCTGAAAATACCTTTAGTTGTAGCCCTAGTATTATAATTCATTTATTATACCCTGAACAGGGTGTTTGCGCTTGAGCAAAGTTTGCAATATCTAGAAAGAAACCTTAGACCCAATAGAATCTTTATGTAAGTGATCAGCATGACGAGCTGGTTTAATTTACCCATCTCCGTCTGTATATACACGACTAGTAACTAAATTTTTGAGATATTGACCCAAAACACATCCTTTTCTCCCAAAAGAGCCGGCCATTTGTAGGAACCGCCGAATTCTAGCCTTTGTATGGAAAACATTCCTATGATATGACGAAATATCTTCACGTAACTTGAGTCATTGTCGAAGGCAAGGCTAGAATCTCCGGACAAATTGTTCAGATCGTACCACTACAGCATGTAGCTGTCATTCACGCTGACTGATTCCCTCATAAAATATGTTTTTTCTTATGTGACCATCTTGAATATTGGTAATCTCCAACAACACGGATAGAAAGAGCCATTAACCATTGGCTGTTTTTCTACATACATAAATACTATATAAGTATGTATGTAGATGCTGCAAGAAATGCAGCTGTAGAGGGTATATTAGCACCGGTGCAGCCGAAGTTAATTTTTTTCATATTTTTCAGTTGTACTAAGGGAAAATGCAGTTGAACTTTAAAGGTTAAGTTATTGGTATAACCTTTGCGGTGGAAACGCTCCAATATCGCCATCATAGATTGTATTTATAGCTAAACAAAAAAGTGTGAAATATACTAAGAGATGAAAACGTTCCAAATACCTAGAGGTATGTCCAAAATGTGATATTTACTACATGAGTAGCTTGCCGATTAGTATTTGAATGTTCTCATATAAAGAGAATTTTATAACTGTTAGGGTTAAATTAGGAGTATACACTTTTGATATCTTGGTCCCTAAACACGAGAGAGAGGAGTACTCCTCTCTGAGATTATTTAGATATGCTTAATATCTTATAATGTACAATTTAGACACAAATGATCTTATTATTTAACTATATATAAAAATGCTTTGATAACCAAGAAAGATGTTAATTATTACAATTTTGTATTTTTTCGATTACTGCATTATTATTTTACAAGGTCACCGGTGATCACGACAAAAAACTACTCCCAGGTGACAATGTATTACCGGTGCTACACGCCTAGTCTAAAGCGCAACATGTATTTTTTTGCTTGGTACCCAGGAGTAGATTTTTGTCGTGATCACCAGAGATACAATTGGCAGCCAACGTGTTAAAGCAAGGGTGTTCTCTACATTTTTTGGTCACCCCTGATTTAGAATTTTCATATACATACCTTTGTTATGCAGAATTTTGTATAAATTTTATAATCACAATTTTTTAGCTTGGCGGGTCGAAATATTATCGATAAAAATAAAATAGACCGGTATAATCAAATTCAGATAGCATAGAAACTCTCTTTTAACTTTGTTGCGAATGGATAAATAGACTATGGATTTTTGATTTCGCTTTCAAATCACTATGGTAGATATCGTATTGAAATCATCATATTCTTCTATAATTCGGAATGAGTCGATGTTACATCTTCTGATTCTGTCATTCTTGGTTGTAAGGAAATAAGCATTATCCTTTTTTACTGGTACTCTGGAATACTTCATATACATAAGTATCTCCTGGTGAGAATCACTTGACGGTATTTTATTTCTTATTGTTATCTGTTCTTTTTCGTAACATTTTTACTGACATTGTCGCAACACACCTAATGCAAAGACCTGCCGCCACATGTGGGTAAATCCCCACTCAGCTAAAGTATGTGTAATTTTTATAAAACCCGATTGCTTGTTTGTTTACATTCTACGCTTATGTGTAAGCATGTCAGTCTGTGCCTTATTCTTATTACTATTTTTGCGAAAACTTGTTTGGGTTTTATTTAATAAGGTTAACAACAAAGCGAATCGTTTGGCTTTTGGCGAGAGAGATCGGCGGCTGAGATCTGGTGACTCGCGAAGCTTATTAGTGCACTTGCAACAGTCGCGGTGGGTGGATGAGCAATATTTACATAATATAAATATTATTCAATTTTTACGTTTTTATTGTGGCGTGTAAATGTAAATTGCTCTGCTCTCGAATAATAATCTAATAATAATATTTTTATTGGCAATACATATTTGTGTTAAAAACACGCGGCGAGCGAGCTCTTTATCGCGTGTAATTGTGGGAAATCCACAATCTTTCGTCGCGCTTATCAAAAATTCTGTGAAAATATCACTTGTATGAGATATGCACAATAATAGTTATGATATACATACATAAGTATTCCATGGAATTGCGCTATATTTAAATAACGTATATACATTTAAATATATCGTATAAATGTGAGTGTGTGTGTGTCCAGTGCAAATTCGTTATAAAATCGTTATTGTGATATGAAGCATATAGATAAAAAACCGTAATCTAATTACTGTTATTTAGCAACAATATTCACCAATATCCACCACATCTTCAGAAGTTAGTATACAGTAGGATTCTCAATTGCTGAAATCTTCTGTGCATTGTTTTATATTGGGTAGTCGAAAAAGTCTTTTCGTATTTCTAATCAAACTACAACTTTTTTATATTTATACTAATAAAAAATTAGCAAATATGCACCATTTTGGTCAACCACTTTTTGCTATTTTTCCGCTAGAGACATTACTGCATCAGAACGGAAGCGAGCGAACTATTGTTGTGCTACACGAACTGATACAGCATCGTCTCCGTAAACTTCACAAATTTCATTGGTGGCTTGTGTGGCATTCTTATCTTTTTTATACAAAAATTTCAAAATATTGCGAATTTCTTTACTACCTTCACTCATTTTTGAACAGCTGTAACTTTTTTTCAACTTCCCTTTTCAAATCTCACCTTTTCAACACACAACATATGATACATACGACACAATGTGATTGGTAGCACTGGAGATATACGACTGCAACGACATCTACGACAAAATACGAAAAAACTTTTTCGACTACCAATAGAATAAATAATTAAATCGAAATAAATCATAATCCCAAAACTAAAAAAAAGTTCTTCCAGTTAAAAAAAAAAAAAAGGTATCCCGTATCACGAACTTAAAGCCGATCGATCACGCATAGTTTCTTACAATATTTTACCTTTCACTTCACTTTGAAGATATTTCCTTCAATTTCACAAACACTTTTAAAGTAAAATGGCAGAAAATTTACAAATATTCGAAATGTCGGAAAACGGTGTACACGCGCCGGTTGTTGGAAAAAAATGAGACCGCTCTAAATAGTGTGAAATTTAAAAAACAAAAACAACAACATACATATACATATAATGAAATTGAATGTATAATTTTGTATGAAATGAAGCATCAAGCTTAAAGCGATCTTTTAGATAACGAACTGTGTATTCGGATAAACAAAAATGCAAATTTTATTTACTATGAGTATACTCGTACATATGTACATATGTATGTATACATATACACCCCCATTGTATTTGTATATAGCACAAGATTAGCATATGACGCCTCGTAAGCTGCCCATTTCTTAGAACTCACCTACAATAACAATTTTTTCATTTCTCATGGGTGCCATTGTACATACATATGTACATACATTCAGTCTATATGATGTACTCTTGCGACTCTCAGATGTACCCACATTTCTATTCATCTTTTGCAAAATTGAATTCGTTTCGCTGTAATCATTTGTAAAGCAACAACAATTAAACACGTGACATCTTTTGTGTGCTGCTTAGTCTAACGCAAAAAACTTACAATTTCCTTGGAATATAATATTTACGTATAATGTATGTATGTATGTGTAAACACTGAGTAACAAATTTTTTAATAGAAATATGTATTTCCTGAAAATACGCACCATGGACCAACATCGATCATTTTTGAAACCAAAAACAACATAGCAGGATGAAATCTTTCTAAAGAGGAGATAAAATTACAAAAACGAAAGGAGTAGTAACTTTCGGGAAAAGGACTCTACGCTTGCGTAGTTGAATTTTAAGGGTTAAAAATTTTATATTTTCTTTGAAAATATGCTCGGGTGCTCTGAAGTCGGGAAGAAAGCTCTCCTCTTGTGTTGTGGAATTTTAAGGGTTAAAAACGTTACATCTCGACTTTCAGCAAAACTACGTGTTGTATAGAATAATCTTAAACAGTCAAGTTGTAGGCTTATGTTAACACTTTTTTGACATAATATCAAAATTTATGTGAAAAATTCAAACTACCAAGTTTTCGGTTTTTAATTTTTATATAATATTTTTCAAAAATTGCTTTCTTTCCCGAAATTTTATTTATGTGCCACAAACTATAGTTTTTGTGATTTAAAATACTTCTTTTTTGACTTCATATTGATTTAGTATCGGAAAAATACTCTAATTTTAAATCGAAAATTCTGACTTCAAAATATGTTTTTTTTAATCGACAGACTATATGCTTGTTGAAATGTCTACTTTATACATTTTTCAACACATTAGAATATTTCAACATCTTTTAAGACAACCTTAAAATTCTTTGGTTGAGTTAAGGAGTTACATTGGTTTCCACGGGTAAAAAACAGGCTTTTTTCAACAATTTTTTCTCTGCACTACACTACTATCAAAGAAATTCTAAAATGTTTGGAAAAAAATATTTTAAACTCGACCATTGCGACGCTATTTCCGATCATCCCCTCAGAGAAAATATGTGCGCGCGTTGGCAAGATAAATCCTTACAGGTCATCTAAAGTGCAAAAAATACGTGTTTTAATTAAAGCATTAACTTAGAACTTGGACAAAAGAAACAAAAAAAATGAAAATTGGATTTTTAGCAGACATTTTTACAAAAAAATAAAAAAAAAATTTCAAATAGTTGATACCGAAAAAAAATCCTTCGTCTAAGTATTTAAGAATTGTATCTCAAAAACCTGTATACAATTTCATAAAAATCGGTAGAGTAGTTCTCGAGAAATCTTGCCAAGAGACTTCAAAAACATTTTTCCGGAAAAAAACGCGTTTAAAGACGGCGCACTTAGCCTAGCTAGCCTCGAGCGCCCAAATTCTCATGTCTGTATCTCCGAAACTATTACTCGGATCAACTTGAAAATATATAACAATATTCTATAGGTGTTGTAGAATTTAATAAGATAATAAAAAAATCGTTTTTTTGAAACCCGTAAACCCATGTAACCCCTTAATTTCTCTAGATTAGAATAATTTGTGAAAGAAAAAGAAACATTTGCAATGTCTCTAGATTGAGAACAATTCGTGAAAAAAATATACAAGTTTATTATTCCGATAAATTGAAGAATGAAAATATAACGATAACATTCCGCTACTTTTTGGTTCGCATTTGACAGCTGTGACATAAGATAAACAAAACGTATCACAACAAACAGAGCTATAGTATATGATAAAGGACAATCTATAGATTTTCACGTATTTTTTTCAATAAAAACTTACTTGTTTTTAAAATAATAAATGTGTCACTGCAAATATAAAAATCAATCGCTTAATTTGCAATTAGCTTGTTGGTAGGTTCAACAAATTATTTAATTTAGTTCTCCGAATTGTGATCGCTGAAACTTCCCTTTTTTTGTATACTTTTGAATAAATTTCACTTAACGATTTTACCAAAATATTCCAGTTTTTGTTAGCAGTCCTTATGATAATTTGACGGCTGAGAGGTTTACTTTGCCACCTCTTCTAATTGATATGAGCGAACGCAGCTTTTGTATTCAAATTCTTGATAAGGTCAGTAACGCTGGAAATGATATCACTTTGAGGGTATTTACAGTTAATTTAGGGCCACTACGTTGTTTGTGGATGATTTATGACCATAATCTGCCTCATTACCGTTGTCGTTTCCAAGTTGTAGTCGTTGTTATCGTCGTTTTGTTCTTAAATTTTGTATTGTAATATGTATTGGAATTTAAAATAAAATTAAGAAAATATGGTAACGCTCAATTGCACCTTTGTATCGGAAGTTGTTATTTGTTGTTTTGCAGAAAATATTTGAACCATTTTGTTAATTTAAGTATAATAGGGCAATAATAATAACTTCTCCAGTTGCTATAAGGAAATTGTCCGTTACAATAATAAAAAACTTTAAAAACCAGTTGTCTGATTTTTATAAACTAAAATATTTTATTAAAAAATAATTATTTCAAATTTGAAAAACGGAAGAAGAAACCAAAAATTGTGTTTAATTAATAATTTTTTTATTTTTTTTTTTATTTTTTCCGGAACCCCGTTCAATAGGGCTTTTATCGCAGTGTCCCATACTCTCATAGCTGCTGAAGACCACTTTCTTTTAAAGTCTTAAATCCTTCGTTTAAGCCTTCATCTCACTTTTTACTAAAGCCCAGTATCTCTCAATCGTCCCTAGTTCTGGACAGTTAGGTGGATTCGCATCTCTAGGTACTAAAATCACTCCATTCCGTTGGAACCACTCTAAGGCTGTTTTGCTATAGTGACAAGAAGTGAGGTCAGGCAACAAAACGTGAATACTTAGATATGAGACCAATATCTTTTGTAAATATTTCTTCACACATATTTCGCTGTTGATTGTACCCGATGTAATGAATGAGCTGTTTCTTTTGCTGCAACTGCAAATTGCCTGCCACACAGTAAATTTTTGTGGAAATTTTGGCTTTGAGTTTTTCAGTAACATTTCCTCGATAATAGGCTATATAAAATTCATATCCAGGTATCTGAGAAAAGTCCGCTAAAACGTAGGTCTCGTCATCCATTATGCAGCATTCGAACTTCTTAACAAAAACTGTCGTCAGCTTCTTAGCTTGTTGTTTTGCGGTTTCGTTCCTGACGGCGTTCCTATCCGAAAATTTCTGTACCTTGAACGTCTTCAGCCCAGCTTCTTTCTTCGTCCTGTGCACGAAAGATTCAGAGGATCCAGTCTTCCTCGCCAATTTCCTGTCCGAAATGATTGGATCTTTCTTCGCCTTCTCACGATAATGTGGCCCCTTCTGTTTACCAGAACTCTTTTTCTTATCAATACGCTCATCTTCCTTAAAGCGTTTAAAACGCAACCACTGCGGTATCGTTTGATATTATTTTTAATAATTTCTTGTTAAATAAATTTTTATTGACTCTAACGAACGCATAAAATTTTCTGGCAATTATTTAAGACCTACTAAGGCATTTTTATTTTTTATTTTACATTTTCAATTGCACAGTATGGAAAATATGTAGCAGAGTTTTATTCGACGCAGTCAAATTTTTGAATTTAAAGTTCTTCCATGCCTTAAATATGTATATGTGTACATACATACATAAATGTTAAACACCTTCATAGATAGAGAAATACAAATTTTATTTTCTTTATACCAACCCAGCACCCCATAAAAAAATCTCGAAATACAATGATTTCATTTCCTTTCTTTAAACCTACGGAGAGTTTTTTCAAATGTAGCACTAAAGTTTCCAACTGCTTCCTGTTAGAAATTTTCATATTCACCTCAAAGGAGCGCTTTCAATTATTACAACGCCAAAGAACTACTGTTTCTATGTCATCATCATATTCATTTCAAAATGGGGAATTCCAATATATTTTTGATAAATGTCGATAACGCCAACAGGAATGCCACATAAGCGTACTTATTTCGTTTTAGTAATAACTTTAGAGACAAAAATCCCACTAGTAGTAACACATTAATTAAATTAATATGGGGGCGGTATTTTGTATTGGTTATAAGTTGTTTATGGATCAGGGCTATGGCAGTTACAGCTTTTTAAACGTTCAACAGCGTTTGCAGCGTGATTGTGTGTATGAAACCTTTTTTTTTTACCGCCGCTTTGATCAGTGCTTATAAGAATTAAGCATTTAAGTATACATCTTATCAATATGACAGTTCGTCACTTCGTGAAAGCGCCCGGAGTCGTAAAGCTTTAAGCGTCAACTATTTCGAAATTTTTATTTGATAAGCACAATAAAGGAAGAGAACACTAAGCAGCTCAATAAAACAAAAATAATAAATAAAAATACAACTAAATAAATTATCAAAATAAACGATCGTTAAATACACTTACTGCACGAAAGCACGTATACAAATTTAAAAACGAGCAAATCTATTATACATCAAAAATGTTGACTTCAACGGAACGTCTCGACGCAACGATCAGTTCAAAGCACAGTGACTATGGCAGCACAACGTTAAAAAATCGCGCTCCAACAACTAACGGTCAAGAATCAACAGCCGAAATACACATTGCGACCGACGCAGCTGCACTAGTATCGTGCGAAAAGAACAGTGATCACATTAATAGTGACCAGTCAACGGAGCATTATCATTCCAGTGACAGTGCGGCAGCTAGTGGATCCGATCGCGCCTATCAGAGTCGCTCGAACCCGCTAACAACTTACACTTCAAGCCTCTTTGCCGCTGCGAGTAGTGTTTCCTCGCCGTCGCGTTTTCAAACACGCCAATCCCGTTATCCGCGTTACGCCTACAGTAAAATGGATTCGTATATCGATGAGAAGTCCACCGCTCCGAAATCCTTTTGGAAGACGGCTAGATTTCTACGTTTCGAAACCTTTCTATTTATTTTGAACCAAATGTGCATTGGTTTTGTGACCATCTACATGAGCTGGCTGTGCATCACCAAAGGTTTGCAGAAGACCCCACTGCATGCGTGGTTGGTGACACTCGGAGTAAGTGATCGAAGTTTTTTAAAAATATTTAAATTTCTTACATATAACGTTGGCTATTAATGTGGTGCGCGGATATGTTAGATACGTTCGGTTTAAAACAGATTTTAAAATTACTAACAAAAAAACATTCTGTAAGCACAATAATTCATTCATTGCTTTGATAATATTAAAAGATTTTAAAAAATGTTTTGAACACTGTGGTACAGGATAACCTTGTGGCTTTGACAATTAACGGATTTGGAAATGATTTATTCGCATTAATAAAAGTGACTTAGAGCATAAACATTGGGCGTGTCGATTTACTGTGAGCCAAAAAAAACGGAAAAAATCGTGTATGCGGGAAATGTTTAACGGATCATTTTGAAAAACTTTGCCTAAGAGACTTTGGGTTTAAAACTGGTTTCAAACCAGCGATTTTTAAGGTGAAATTTTTTAGGGATTACAAAAATTTCTTCGTGTGTTTTTGAGATATCCGAATGAAATTTAATACATACGTGTTTTTAGACATTCTATTGATCTTTTGTCAAAATCGGTCAGATCGCACAACTTCGCTTTAAAAATCGCTGACTCGAAACCGGTTTTAATCCCGTAGCTTTTTAAGTAAAATGGTTCAGTATGAACCGTAGAACATTTCCAGCATATGCGATATTGTAGAAAAAAATCGACCCACCCTAATGAGCACCCTGTTATAGATCATCGTTTTGTGATAAGAAATATTAATGATTGTGGTAAAGGTTAAAGATTCTGTCTGAAAGTCTTAAGGATATTCATAGTCAAACATTTTATAATAAATTTAGAAATTTTTCGAAGACCAGCAATTAGTTTTATACATATAGCATATGGTCTGATAAAAGAAATTCATTATTTTTGTACAAAATTCAAAGTTATATTTAGCACAGTTGGAATAATCCGATTTATGTCAAGTACGTCCATCACCATTTTGTTCGAAAACTTGTTGGCATTTTGTAAGTATTTTCATAGCGCCTTTCTCATAGACACTCATGTCTATGGGCAAAAAACCGGGGAATTTTCCACTAGCCATAAACAGAAAAAAAGTAGTAATCAGTTGGCATTAGGTCCGGACTAAAAGATGGATGGTTCCGACTGTAAGGGGATGGACCCTTCATCGATGTGTGTAGCATGGCGTTGTTCTGAAACACAATCCCTTCCCATTGATTAAACCTAGCCGTTTCTGGGAGAATATTTCCTTCACGGACGGCAAATTGTTGCCTGTACAAATCCGTATTAAGAGTTTGGCCTTAAGATAACAGCTCATAGTAGATGGTTCTCAGCCGATCTTACCAAAAACAAGGTAAAACCTTTTTGAGTATCAATTCTGGGTTGAACACCATTTGCGCTGGCACACCACGATTCGACAACCATCTGTTTCCTTTGAGGTTGTAGTTAGAAGCCCACTTATCATCACCAAAAACTCTCCGCTTCCGAAATGGATGGATTTTATTGCGATTAAGCAGCGATTTGCGTATGAAAATTCGGTCCAAGAAGTGTTTATCCGTTAACTTCTTCCGTTAACCTTCTTTTTGTATCCAGTCTTATTTTTAAACGGATTTTCATGCAATGTTTCTAGGTAATAGAATCAGTGATTGCCTGAAGGTCGATCTCTACTATTTCCATAATTTCATCGATATTTTCGACAGTTGAAAGTAAAATTGCGTTTGATTTGGTATTACTGTGTCAGGGCTATAAAGATTATTAAAATTTTTAGGTGCTTGGCTTACGTTTTCGTCTTTATTGAAAAAAAAAACTTAAAATTACGTGTTTTTTCTTTGTTGGTGTCCATTTTTGCTCAACTAATATTAAGTCAAGCGCCCATAGTACCGTCTCAGGAACTCTCTGTAGTTTCAACAACCGCAATAATTACAATTTTAGTCGCAATAATTTCAACATTTTTTAATAAAATATAATTAAAAATTAGGTGGCAGCACTTCTCAATAATTTTTATTTGTTAAACTAACAATTTCATTGCTGAGATTATTACACTTAAAAACTAATTTCGTAGAAAACATTTATTTTTAAATAATTTAAAACATTTATTTTTAAAATGTAAACAATAAACATCAAAAACATATGCATAACTAAATTCTATTAATTTCTATGTGTTAGTACATTTAGTATATCGCTCATTTTTCTGCAAGACCGGCATAAGTAAAAAAAATACGATTCGCCAGAAAACGCGTTTAAAGTTTTCAACTTACTACAACCTTACACGGTGACTCCAACCTTACACCTCTTCTCAAGCGAAGCATATAAGAGGTATTCATATGAATTTTTCACTCAGCATGAAGTATGATATAACGAACAATTCTGCAGCATTAACTCAAAAATCACGTTTTTTGAATTATGCCGGTCTTGCAGCAAATGAGCGATATGTCAAATAAAATTTTATAACCTCCACTCATACGATAACATGAAATACATTTGCGATTTTTGTGCATGTGAGTGTCTAACTCACACACACTGTGCGCGGTTAGCGTCGTAAAAACGATCGCGTAAAATGATCACTCACATTAAATGCCTAAAAGTATGCAACAAACACATACGAAATTTCTTTTACTCTGTTCTAAATCCCCGAAATTATCGTTTCTGTTCGCCTAGTACTCACTGTTGATGGCCGAAGCGGTGATGATACACTACAACGCCAATCCGCTGACGTCACACTACAAACGGCATGAGAAGCACACAATACACTGGGTGCTGCAACTGGCAGGCGGCGGACTGGGCATGGGCGGTACGCTATATAAATGCATACAGAAGGGTTTTCTGCTATCGAGCACGCATGGCAAACTGGGTGAGTAGCTGCGAAATAGTTCTAAATAAGAACTTTATTTTATTTCACTTATTTAAAAAGTTATTTGCACAAAAATACAAGTGCCAATTTATTACTTTCTTAATTTTGTTATTATTGTGTAAATATTAAATTATTTTCAAATAATTTGCTGTTGCTCAATTTATACAAATTTCTACTTTAGAGACAATTTATTTGGTTTTACTTATTGCTTCAAATTTTCCATATTTCTCCAAAGGTTTCGCCTCATTCATCTTCTGCTTGGTGTCTTGGCTAAGCGGTTTAACCGCGCTTTATCAGCTCAAAATGAAGGGCTGTGTACGTCCATTATTTAATCGCACATTCCACAATTTGATCGGCCTTACATGCTTCGTACTAGCGCTTCTAGCTCAATTTTATGGTTATCAAACGGGTTTCTTTATAAGAGCTCACCCAGATGGATCCACTCTTCCCATTTGCATGAAAACCATAACGCTCATTTCGCTGGTGCTCTCTTGTATTGGACCAATAAAAGCGCTGCTGCAGAAGATACGGATCATTGTAAGAGACTAATATTTCATATGTTTATTGTGGCCATCGGTCTGCATTTGGACGTCCTCATACTATATATAAATTATATATTTATAGTTTATAAAGTGTAATATATTTGCATATTCCAATTTTTCATTACATTCTCTGTAAAATTGTATTCATTATTATCATTTAAATTAATATAAAATAAATCTGAAATGCTCAATTTGATTTGAACTTTTTTTTTAATTTTTAAAATTTAAACTTTTTTATTTAGTCATTTTATTTATTCATAAAGTTAGAAAAGAATCAAAATCCACCATGAATTTGTTCCTCCTGGACAAACCGTCAACGCCAAGTTTTACGTGGAAGTCCTCAAGAGACTCAAACGAAGGGTCAATCGGGTTCGACAAGACATCGGAGCCGATTGGAAGCTGCACCACAGCTACCTAAGGCCGGCATTCCAACGCTTCCGCAACTGCTTTACAGCCCAGATGTGACTCCACGAACTTTTGTTTGCTTCTTTGCCTGAAAAAGCCGATGTAAGGTAAGCATTTTGAGACGACAGAGGGGATCCAGGAAGCATGCACCTCGGCTCTCAAGGTTTTCCAAATGCCTTCCGTGACTCCTTCAATGCTTTAAAATCACGCTGGCAGCGCTGCATCGACGCTGAAGGAGCCTATTTTGAAAGTTTTTGAAGAATTGCAAAGATTGGTTCAATAAATGTTTTTAAGTCGACTCAATCTTATTACTTTCCGCACAAACTCTGTTGTATAGTCGGCTCTCAAAACGTGCTTTCGCCGAAACCACGTTTCCAGACTCAGTGAAAAAATTTATCTCTTAGCCCAAGCCAATCTCTACTCTTCTTCCTTGCAGCTAAGTCTCTAATGCACTTTCAACGCCGCAATATATCAAGCTTTCGGCTTCAAACCCGCATTGCTGGGTTTTGTCTTCGGCCTAGTCTTCTATGCCAAACCAGCACCCTCGGCAATCCCGGACAAGGTTTCCTCTTCGATCATATTAATGCTTTCGAGGACTGAGCCTGAAGGACCTTAACAACTCGTCATTGTAGAACTACAAACGCTGTGAACAGATTCTTCACAGCAGAGGTATAGCCGCAAGTGAACTCACTGTGCCCACCGGTGGTAGCGACCACTTCTCCAAACGACGTTTGAGCTGATATCGCAGTCCGCTTTTTATCCATGGTGTACTCCATATTAAGTTTTTTTTCAGGAAAGCTTTATCTCTATCGCTTTATACCTATTAGCAATGGCAGAGGTAGCTATAAATTCTCCTCCTTTAATTTCGTATGCAAAGCGGAGGATGAATATCTCTGCATTAGCTAGACGTCATCTGCACTAGGCTAGTTGCTAGTTGCCAAGCCTAGACTGTAATGTCAGCAACGTCCACTGCCAAGTCACCACTCGCGTAGAGGATATACATAGCTAAGATTACTACTATACAGCAAAGAAATGCTGCACATCTTTTCGGCCTGAAACCACAACCCTAATGTTGCTACAGATTTGTGTAGAACAATTAACTTAAAAGATAGCAAAACAAACTTCGAATACAGATACTTTCTGGTGACTTACAAGAACTCACAACAAAGCTCAAGCAATCCGCGCAAATATCTTAGATCTTATTGAAGTTCTTCAAAGACACAACCACGTTCATTCATATAAAACAATACAACAAACAACGCAGCATATCGACAGCGAGGGCAGAGCGGCCTAATTGAACAACGGCGGCAAAGGTGCAAGCGCCGATAAGTTGCCAAGAAAGTATCTGGGGCTGTACACAAAATCAATCACGGCTGCATATGCCCGCCAGTACATAGCTGCGGCTTGACACACTGATAAAGACATTGAGAAGCAATGATAAAAACTACAAAACAAAAATAAGAAAACAAGCATATTAATCACGAGTCGATGTCGTAGTGGGTGGAGACGCAATCAGCCACATGCAATGGAAGACAATGATGATACGCCGGGGAATGCTTTTTTTTACATATCGAAACAAAATTTCGGTTGGAATACAATGATTGCAAAAACAGTAATAGGCGAAACGCGCTCTCAGCCGGAGCGCAAACGCAAACGCAAATTACAGTGGAAATAAAATCTTATGTTTTTAGATAAATACGAAAAGCTACGCAAAAATCGAAATGACACGTCGTGGCAAATTCGTAGTGAATAAAGTAAGCAATGCTAGAATACATTTCATTAGGGACACACCGGCACCACAGAGCACGGCGCCGCAACAGTGCCACAATGTGAGCAGCAGCACACCTGCGCAAGTGGGTTGCGGACGGCCCGCTCCGCCACCCACGCTCACACTCACACAGAAGCTCGAATTCGTAGTGACGCTCGTTAATCGGCTGCTAATCGGTTTCGTAACAGTTTACTTGTGCTGGATGAGTCTGCGTTTGGATAGCAAGGATATTCCATGGCATGCGGTGTTTTGTACACTGGGCGTAAGTACAGCGAACAATAATTAGTTCAAAGGAGGAATTATGAATAAAATTCAAATATTTACCGTTTTCAGTTTCTCTGCTTGATGTCCGAAGGTCTGATGGCCTACTATCGTGGCAACGCTTGTACGCAGGTGTGTCATCGGCCGGAGAAGGCACGTTTGCATTGGGTGTTACAGTTGTGCGGCTCCATAATCGGTCTCATTGGCATTGTGATTAAAATGTGTTTGGAGGAGGTGCACTTTCACACGCGTCACGGCATCATAGGTGAGTGTGTGTGTGTGTTATGATGTATAATTAAGTTTATTTGTCTGGTGGTATAAATACAAATATTTACCTTTGCAGGTCTGGCTACCATGGTTATTTTGTTTATCAGCTTGTTAAGCGGTCTCAGCTCACTTTACGCCGCCGAACTGAAGGGACGCCTGCAACCACGTTTTAATAAAACATTGCACAATATTATTGGCCTAATTACGTTTACATTGGCCATGCTAAGCATGTATTACTCGTTCGAGACGCAACTGTTTAACGATTACTCGTTAGACGCATCAACTTATATGGACTTCCGTTTTCTCTTGGAGATTATCACAATTATTATATTTGTGTTGACCGCTTATGGCCCTATGTGGTGCTTGTTTTATAGTCGTTTGTGAAATAAACGGAGAGTTATATAGTGAATAATAACATTGAACATTAGAAAATAGTGTATAAAAGTGAAAATATACGATTTAACTGCATAACATGAATATAAAATAGATTTCTTTTTATCAACAATAAATTTTTGCGCCCAACATTAACAGTTAAGTAAACTAACAACCCTATTGCAGAAGGCTACTGCATTATAGTTGCCGGCAGGATACTATAGCAGTATTTTGTTTTGTCCTTGGTTACTGAAGCCAGTATACTTGAGTTATTCTGAGTTCAAACTTTTAAAAAGCACTGTTTAAAGCATTTGGCAAAACTATTTAAAATTTTGACAGAAATCATAAAATAAAACATAATGATATTGAAAACAATGAAGTTCATTAGCATTTGTAAGATTACGTTTAGTATAATACTCGTAGAACTCATTTGTATGTTGGTCCTGAATCCCTGTGAGTTACTTAGTTCTTCAAGTTGATTATGTGCTATAAGAAGCGTTAATAGTAATCTATAATATACACAAAATAGCGACTTCTGAGTCAATTGCTTGCGCTATTTATCCGGTATTCATATGTTGTGAGTATATGTTTTAGTATACGCTTGCCAGGCGACAACTATAATCGCCTTGTTATAGATACGGAATGGGAGAGTAAAACTTGCAAAAATAAATTATATACATATGTATATATAATAACATCTCCAGAAGGTTGTCCTTAATTTTCAAGTTGAAAACACAGATGCACCTTTTTTCCTAGGGAGTGCCAGAATTGACGTCGCAATAGCCTAATTTTTAATATATCCTTCGAAAACACAAAATTTTTGTAAAATATAAATCTTTGGAATTATAAAAAAAAAATTGTTTAAATTTCTTTAAAAAGATATTGAAAATAGACCGTTTGTGACAAAAAATGGACCTGGAAATTGCAATTAAAACGCAAGTTATTTAGTTATTGATCAATGTTGTTTGTTTTTCTTCGAAAATCCAGCCGTTTTATTGACCGTTTGACCCTCCGGAACAAATTCATGATGCACCAAACCACGAATATCGAAAAAAAAATAAGCATCACCTTGATTTTTGAAAAGCTTTGGCGTGATTTTTTTGGTTTCGACTCGTTTTTTTCCTCCATTCCGATGATTGTTGACTTGTTTGCATGTCAAACTCGAGTCGAGTAAGAACGTGTTTCATACCCAAAATATCCAAAATCATTCGAAGGGACGCGCGGGAGATGTCAAACATGCCGTCTCTCTAACACTTGCCTGACGATTTTCAAGCACCATATCCTCTACTTTTTTGATATTCTCATCAGTTGAAGAGGTCGGCGATCGTCCAGGACGAGGCATGTCTTCAATGATCTCTCAACCATCTTTGAAGGCTTTGTATCAAACGTAGGCTTGTGTTTGTGATAAACTGAATCGCCATAAGGTTTTTCCAACATTCGCAAAGATTCCGCCCACGAAATTTAGTTGTATCCATTGTAAAAATCGCAACGCACAACTGAGGTATACCGACTTAACAGTTGCTGTAGACAAACTATTTGACAGATCGTGCCCATATTTGGCATAGTAATTAAGGATAGTCCTACCAACTTAGCAAACTACTTTTTTGACATATTATTTACAAGGGGAATTTAAATTACAATTTCGTTACTTTTTTGTCACAATGTACATACATATGTATATCTATATCGCATGTTGGTGCATATATTTGAAAGTATTTTCCGATAGTTTGATCCGTCAAATAGTTTCGGATATGAACGTAATTAGTACCCAAAAACGTTGTTTTCAGGCTCAGTCAACAAAATTTCTTCCGAGTCCTATTAAAACATAATCGTCAGAAAGGGGTCGAAGGAATGATAATTTAAATATGATTTCATTTTTTAAAGAAATTTTTACAAGAAGCGACTTTTTTGGGAAAAAAGCTTCCTGACAATTGAATGGATTTTAACTGAAGAGGAGCAAAATGCTTCAAATTTTTCATTTTACTTTAGAAGTATATTTTTAGAAGTGGAAGATTGTAGCGACTCTTTATGTTCGAAAAATTTTCCACGGTCCCTTAATTTTATTTTAATGTTTGCAAATTGTAGTTTGTTTCGAACAATTTCGGGATTTTACTTTAAAACAATTTTTTAGTTTTCGGATTTGATATAATTTTAAACACCGCCAGACACTTTTTTTCGGAGGTCCATTCGCCGATCATTACCCCGCGTTCATTTCTATAAATCACATTTTTTATTTGTTATTAAATAAAATTCCTATTCAAAAAAAAAAAAAAAACAACGAAAACATATCCTTCTACTTCTCTAGAAAATAAAACAAAGTTTATTTTTTATTTTGCATATAGCTTTGTGCAGTTTTATTTAATTTGCATATTATTTATTAAAAGAAGGTGTGTACAATAGTTGTCACGAATAATACTTTTTGCATGCCGCAAGATAAATTAATATGAATTCTCATCAAATACGCTGCAATATAAATAAATAAATATCACGAATGTATTAAATAAAGTTTGTAAAAAAATTTCGTAAATTCAGTTGATTTCGGACTTAAGTGGTGAAATTTGATAAATATTATACTTTAAATGAAATTAATGCATGTTTGTTTGTGTTGTATATATGTAAATGTGCTGTGATGTCATGGATTTGTGAAAATGGACTTCATTTTTAGTTGAAATATTAAGTCATTTCAGGAGTATATAATATAAGTGTTGTATATAAAGCACTCGAAGGCATTTAGTCATCACTAGTCTAAAACTGATGTGTTTCAAAGAACGGTACAGTTAAAAATCAATTGGCTTGCTAGCTCAGCTTAATGTCTAACAAAGCTTATTTAATATATATTTTTTAAATTTTTTTAAAGCTGGTTATAGTGTTGTATTTGGCAAAAAATTATTATTATTTCTCATAATTGTAGGATGTTAAGTACAGATAAGTTAATTGCAATGGACAATATTAAAAATTAAGTACTTTAAAGATCAAATTATTTTTAGGCTTAGTTAATTGTGAATGAACAATTAAAAATTAAGTAATTGTGAATATACAATAAATTCATTACTTTATTTTGAATGAACTAAAATGGTGGAATATTAACGGTAATGTAGATATAGAACAAATTTTGTTTAAAAAAGAGCGCAGAATTGCGCGCGGATATATTTCGTACGATTTATTAAATAAAATCTCGCAAATACAACACAACAACCATACTATTTATGCTTTTTCATATAAACTATATTTCATATGCTCTCAAATCTCATTTTACATTTTGGTGGTGCGTCTGATAGCAAATGACATGGAAATCGCTTCAATGTAACGACGCAGCGATGGTGCACCAACGCCGCCCTCGGCCGCGCCGTAGACACGACCACGCATGCCGCTATCGCCAACATCACCAACAACCCCAGCCTTTGCACCGCAACATTGCGGCTCATTGCAATAGCGACATGTCTTCGTTGAAAAATAGCTGTTTTCACACTCGTCATCCTCCTCTTCCATAGCGTCGGTGATCTCATAATCCTCAGCAAAAACCTTAGCGCGCTGCTCATAACGTAGGTATAAGGTCAAGCAGATGAAGAGCACAAAGAGTAGGGCACAAATGGCGCCGCTTGCAATACTCGCCTCTTCCAGCATTGGACGTGGTCGTTTCGGCAAGAAGGATGCATCGTACTCCTTGTACTCGCAGCGCGGCCCCATAAAGCCATTTGCGCACTCGCAATTATACATAACCGAGTCGCCTAGCTTAACCGAGAAGCAGGTTGCATCATTCAAGCAATACCAAGCATCGTAGTTCACCGGACATTTGTAGGTTGGGAAGGTGATGTTGGGTCTGGGTGTCGTTGTGGTAGTGGTAGTCGGCTCCGTGGTGGTGGTGGTGGTAGTAGTTGTCGTAGCGGATGTTGTCGACTGTTGTGGCGAAAGCGATGAGGCGGCCGAGGAGAGCGTGCGTGGCTTGGGTATGGAACGACTAGAGCATGCATTAGCCGTAGTCGGCTGCTTCAAAAGGCAAGCGAGCACTAGAGTCAACGAGCAGACGCTAAAGAGTAGCGTGCATTTGCGCTTGAGCAAAGACATGATATACAGAATTAGCGTTTAGTTTGCTTATAGAAATAAAGTTACTTAATTAAGAGAATGTGTTCAATACTTGAGTGAGTGAGTGAATCAGTGTAAGATGTGTGAGTTGAAAACTTGTATCAGTTTTGGTTTTCGGTTCACAAAATACTGTTTATTGGAATGGAAATTATTCAAAGTGGAATTCAGTTGATGTTATGCTTTTAATTACTTAAAAAAATGGACGTGAAAACTTAAATAAGTTTCGATAACTTTCTTATGATTTTATGTTTCGTTTACTTAAAATTCAAGATCTTTGATTTCAGTTACTTTTTCGAGGTTATTATTACAGTTATTACAGAAATTTACATGCCCACAAATAATACAAAATTCTTGTTAGAGACTTTCACAGCTTTTTCACTTCTGTTACAATTATATTTGGTTTAATATTCTACACTTTATGATGTGAGTAGTGTAACTAGAACGTATGACTTTAATAAACAGTTAAATCAAGTTGCTAAACTACTAACTTGCTATCACAATTGTCGGACATGTACGAACATATAACGTTATAACGGTATTTTCACACACTTTCGATACAAATAATCGGACTTAACTACACACACAGTTGTGTTTACAGAACACTTTATACTTATATTAAATATATTTAATAAATATTGTAAAAACAGGCAAAATTCGATGTTGAAAAGTGTTAAAAAATCAGTTAGTCCTTGTTGTTTTGTGGTATACCTGCGAAAATAAGATTAAACGAATTACATTTTTTAAGCTATCTGTAACAAGTATAGTTCAAACTAAGTGAAAAGCTTATATTTAAAAATAGAAAAAACTGGAAAATTAAAATAAATAAAATTTTAAACCAAAAGTTCAATAACGCAAAATTTTTAATTAATACAAATTTTTAATTTAAAAAAATTAAACTTTCAAAAAAATATAAGAAAAATTTTTTAAGCTGAAATAACAACAGCTTGATAAACAAAACCTTTAAACTTGTAAAAAAAAAAATTTCATGTCAACAAATTTAATCCTAGAAATTTACTTTCCGAAGCATGTACCAAGAATCCGTTATCACTAAAAAATAGCACCATAATTTTATAAAATTTGGATTTTTTCGACGTTGGTCAGTACATGCGAACAGTATGTTCTAGTGAGATTTCTAAGTTTTCAGGTTTCATTAAAGGAAAAGGCCGGAATCACTGCAGCAGTGGAAGACAAACTTTTAGCACCGTCGGAGATCGGGTGAAATATGAATTTTTTTTTAATTTTAACATAAAATCACCGTGAATATTCATTATATTGTAAAAATGTCTGCCAAAAATTCAATTATCAGTTTTTTTTTCCTTCGTCCAAGTTCTAAGTTTAGGTTTTAACTAAAACACTAATTTTTTCACTTTAGATGATCCTGTAAGGAGTTATCCTGCCAACGCGGACGATCCTTTTTTCAGAGGGGTCACCGGAAATGGCGTCACAATGGCCGCGTTTAAAATATTTTTTTTTCTTCTAAATTTTTCAAAATTTTCTTGTTAATACTGCATGTTTGTAACAGTAAAAAATTCTAATAAAACATTTGATTTTTATATGAAAAAAAAAAATTGTTGAAAAAAGCTGTTTTTACCCGAGGAAGACAATATAACCCCTTAATATCCAAAAATCTATTTATTTTTGCTGTCCGCCTGGTATGCTCCATAAATGTATAAACTAGTTAAGAAAAACAAAACATTGGTACTTCAATTAGGATTTCTCATAAACTTTATTTAAAATAAGAAAACTTGTTTTATTTCAACTTATCCATAAATGCATGACAACATGCAGTTCAAATTAAAACTAACTAAATAAAAATAGCTAAAAATCCCCAATTACTAATTGTTATTCTGAAGTCATTATACAATAAGGACCTTTCGAGAAAGTAATATGCGTCATGCATAGGCATAGTGCATAGAAAAATTAGTATGTCATAGATATATTAGAGAAAGTACCGCGTGTTCGGCCCACTGACGCAGCACTCATTCATTCAGGGGCAAAGTGCAGCAATACTCTCGGCGCCACAACCAGAGATTCACTTTAAATTGCCAATGACTAAGGTATGTATGACGTATGTATGTGTGTAGAATGAGCTGCAAACATTACAAATGTGCGATAAGCGTAAAATTTTTGAATGAATTGTAAATAAAAATAGGTAAACACAAATCGGTGCATTCGATGACTGTGTGAAAATGCAGGGATGAGTCTTTCAACATTTTAGGAAATTCGCTTTATTCATTGTTTTCGCTCGTTCGTGCAATTAAATTTCTATTATAATTTTGTATTTAATAATTTACATGCAATTTAGTTTTTATTATTTATTTTTTTATGGCTGAATTGTTTTTATTTTATTTTTAATTTTTAACCAAATCACTGACGACTTTTTGCTTACTCATCTTCAGTTTAAACACCAATTTTTATATTTTCAATTTAGCACATATAGTCAAACCAATTCATTATATTTTTTATAATCACAATTTTTTCTAATTTGCTTTTTGTAGAGCGCTGTCCCCCGTTGATTATCCTAGCTCATCAAAGCTGGCTGTGATATGCGTTGAGAATCCATATCACAACCACTTGATGAGGCTTAGATAAGCAACATTTTATGGCCACTTTTTACTTTCAACTTTTTGTTGTTTTTTTGTTTCTTTTTTTTTGCATTATTATTATTTTAAATGACATTTCCAAGCTGCAAGCGCCGGTTAACCGAGTTGATGGTTGATGATGTTGACATTTATGCAATTTATGGAGAATGGAATATCCTGCAGCGTTTCGTGTGTGAGCACAGTGTGCTTATGGTCGCGCGCTGCATGTGTGTGTGTACGCGCACTACTTGCATGTGTGTGTGTATGAATGTGCTTTGTAATTGCATGTTATTCGAGTGAGTGGTAATCTTTTTTGTGACAGATTTTCATGATTGTAACGTTTAGGTTGGTACTTGGTTTTGTTTGGTGCAGCTCTTAGGAAGACGTCCAGCTAAGCTCATCAAAGCTGGCTGTGATATGCAGTTTCAAATAGAGCATTTCACAACCACTTTGTGAGATTTAGACAAACGTATTTGTTGTTATTGTTGTGATATATAATAAACTATAAGGCTGTCTACTTGGTATGTGATGTTGTGATTATGGCGAATGAATTATTAATATGAATTGCGTAATTTATAAAAATCAAAAATTCAATTTTTTACCAAACCAATTTCCACATTTTTGTTTTAATATGGTGATAACATAATTTTTAAAGCTGATTGTGCACTTTTCACATTTTTCAAATAGTTGACAAAATCTTTTTTAATCAATTTTTTCTTATACAATTTTTATTTTTTTGTTCCTTATAAATTTTTTTTTTCTTATAAATTTTTTACTTATTTAGTTTTTCTTATAAAACTTTTCTTTATTTGTTTTTTCCTTCTAACAATTTTTTTTTTATTTTTCTTAAAAAAAAATCACGAAAATTTGCAATTTTTCGCTTATCATTGTTAATGTCTCCGTTAATGCTTTAGAATCGCGACGCTCCTCAAAGCTGGCTGTGATATGAATTTCAAAAATATATTTTAAGCAGAAAATGTCAACATTTCGCAGCCACTTTGAAGAATGACACAATTCTATCAGTAAGTACAGGCATGATTCTTTTCTTTTCCTTAATTTATAAACATCAAACAAAATTGCGCCAAATTCAAATGAATTTACTGCCGAGCGTCACCACCAAATTCGCTGATAACATCCATACAAACATAAAACAAAACTTAGAATTTAGCATCATTTTCATTGTCTTCTACGCGATATTATTAAAGATTTGAAAGTCAGCATCAACTTTGATAAAACAAAAAATAAACACGCGTCACACACATACAACCAGCAATACGTAATTTCTAAAATGTTCGATAAGTATGCAGTCAGTTGTGGCAAAAAACAAAAAAAAACAAACTTGTATGCTTCATAATCTTGCTCCACATCAAGGTTAAAGTCAAATTAGTACCGATTTCTACCAAAAAAAAAAAACGAAGAAAATATAATTAAAAAGAATTTCACCGCGTAGATGAGAATTTTGAGTGATTTTTTTTTATAAAACTTCGCTTTGAACAGTTGATAAGAATAAAAAGGAAAAAAGTGCCAGCATAAAGCAACCACAGAAATGTATTATTTCGCTTGTCACTCAACAAGTCACCGCAGCGCACGTAGTGTCAGCAGCATACAGATACAGTATATGTGTATCACATACACACATACGTACATACATACATTAATGAGGATGACAAAATTAGAGAAGCGAAAGAGATTCGAGATTCCGGTAACTACTACAATACCCTCAATCTTAACTCATATCTCTACGAAGAAATATATATTTTGACATACAAGCATATGTACATATTCTAAAGATTCTTTTTTTAGTAGTTCACATTATAATTTTAATTAATTTAAATATTTATTTTTGATTTTATTAGACTATATTTTATAAAGCAAGCTATTCCTGGCAAACTCGCAAACAAAATAAATAACTTTTTGTTTCATAATTGAAAAACTATTTTAAAAACACTATTTACAGCCTCAAGCAAGTGTTGTACATTGAAGCAGCTTGTCAAAGTGGATCACCTGTTGCTCAGTGATAGTATTTTCATACAAAAAGCACACTAAAATTTAGTTTAGCACACTTGTAATTAAAAAATAATTGAATGAGAGCAATGCAATACTTGAAAAAATTTGCAAAATGTCGCTTATTAAATAATTACGAATATTTCATCATCAATGACCGCACAAATTGTTTCAAAAGTGAGAAGAATGCTGTGCCGAGCTTTATCATGACGCGACGCGTAATGGCGCGCGTACATAATTGATTCACCGGCGCAATGCCGAAGCATTCTAGAGACCTTTGGACTGCATTGAGGATTTAAAAATATCACACAATTTAAGAATCGAATCATATCATTCAGACAGCGCATACCAAGTTTAATGGACGGTGGTGAAGCGTTAATAATTAAGCTGGCGCTAGGCAATTTCCCGAAACGATAGCGAAAATCATTTCGTTCCATATTGTAATTGATATACATTATAATAAAAATGAAGTATAGACTGCAGAAGAAACTGAAATAAAGTTATAAATGCGCGAAAAGTGGCAGCAAGCATCACTTGACCCCACCAGCCATTCACACATGACAGCCGCTAAATGCGTGCAAGCGATGGTTGTAGATTTCGAAATCATATTAAATGTGCAAATATAATACATACACATCTACATACATACATCTCTGCTTGTATACTCGTACATACGATTTTTTTTGGCTAAACGAATTGTTCATCCGTCCCGAATAAAAAATTTATATAATGATATGATGTTAAGCGTTTTGGCTTATAACAGCTGAAGTGTGTTAAACAAATTGTCACAGATTCATTTTCCTGGGTCATTAGCACAATTTTGCATGCCTCTGTGAACGAGAATGAAGCTCGTGTTTTAGTAACCGTTCTTAGGTGAGATGTGTGAATGTATTTTGCAGATTGAGCACATAATAATGCCGTCCAAGATAGCTTTTTGTACGCTGAACAGGGTATATTAAGCTTGTCATGAGGTTCAATGTAACGAGCTGAGTCTATTACCGTCTTTTTCTGAATCCATACGCGAGCCAGTCCCTCAGTTTGTGAGTTATCAATCTAAAATTTCGAACACTAGTGGCTCGAAATTAAGTGTTTGTATGGAAAACTTTTTTTATTAGACAAGCTACATATCTTCACGAAATTTGGCATGTATTATAGGTCAAGGCAATGGTACAATGTTCGAAGAATGGTTCAAATCTGATTACTTTAACATATATGTATGTAGCTGTCATACAAAGTGATCGTTCAAATCAAGGTTTTGTATGGAAACTTTTATATTTGAAGAGATATCTTCAAGAAATTTGGTAAGGCAACGGCACAGTCTCTCTATGAAATAGTAGATGACATCGGAGCACTAATCAATTGAGAAAATGTATTCCCTATATGTTTAAATAATGCGTGAAAGTCATTATTAATTTATGCTTAGCAACAATTAAATTTTTTATGTGCATGTGTGTAGGTCAAGATCAGCACAACTGTACTTGGAACACATAAATACAAGTACATACATCCATACATACATATGTACAGTACTTGTCCAATAAATTACGAACGAAGTAGAAAATAGTTCTAACTTTAATCATTAATAAAAACATAAATATTTGGCTAATTTTAGAAAAAAATTATTTTTTATATGCTATATACATTAAACTTAAATTATTATATTTTTGTATTGAATCATATTCAATATTTTGTCGCCATATATATATATATATATATTTTTTTGTTCTTTTGCTCTCGTTCGTAATTTATTGGACAGGTACTGTATATGTACACGCAGTACATGCTTTCACCACTTTTCACAGTCGCTTCTTATTTGTTTTGTTGTCTTCGCATGAGCTCATGATGATCGGCTTGATCTTATGATGCTGATCTGAACACGTTAACGCGTTCGCATTTTTGCAGACGGTTTTTTCTTCTTTCTTCTATGCCACAACAACTTTATTAATAATGTCTTGCTTTTGGCGGCTTTGTTTTTTCACAAATTCAACACAGAATATTAAGTAGTTGCGCCGAATTGGAACAAGCGTTGACAATAGTGCGCCAACTTAAGGAGCAAGCGATATGCCATTAGCCAATTTATTAATTCAATGACTTTGAATATCTTCAACCGACCTGCGCGTGGTATAACAGATATTCAGACATACATATGTACATATATGAATCAACACTATATATGTAAGCATGTATGTGTTTGAATCACACACAGTTAGTTGAAAACCACACGCATTTGGAACTTTGCCGAATTCGCTAAATAAAAAATAAAGTAAAATAAAAAAAAAAATGGCACAAAAATGTTGTTATTGTTCTTTTTTTTCTATATTCATTGATATTTTTCTTTGTAGTTAACAAGCATGGTCTATAATAAAGCGACACGCGCATGAATATTTTGGAATTCTAATTGTTTGAATACGCTGTAGCAACCGAAAATGGGGCCTAAAAAAGACGTCACTCCAAATAATTCAATAACCGACGCGAATACATGCTTTTTGCCCGCCCAACTAGGCGTAGCGATTATAATCGAGGTGAGGTGTGTGTAGACAAATGACGACTATTAATATTGTCAATTCAATTTATTTAAAACGCAAAAAACGCAAAACACGAGAAATATAATATACGACATGTGGATGCGCATATGTATGTATGTATGTATGTATGTAAAGTGGTGACACACACATTCCTTGCCTTCGACAGGTGTATAGGGTGAGCTTTGTAGCCACTTGCTGCTTGCTTGTTGTTATTGTATTACGGTGCGATGATAAATTACACGGCGAAAGTTGATTGCTTGCACTTTCTTAACACAAATAATATAAAAATATATTTTATGAGTTGCGAAATTTGTTTAAGCCATTTTATAATTTTCTTTATTTCTATTTTTAATTATTTTTAACAGAACACATTTTTTATAATTCAGTGCGCTGCAACATTAGTCAAATATTGTACTTAAATTTTTTTTTTTTTTTAGTTTTTAGTTCAGGTGTAAGAAAGTGTGTCTACTGACCCCGCACACGCACCACCTTACTGCTTCAAACTAAACGGCACAAATTGAGTATTGAATGAGCGAACTGAAATCTTTGGAATGCCAAGCGCACGCGCGCACACAACGACAACAACCACCACCAACACTTCAAATACACATAGAACACAACATGAAGCCGAACGAACAGCGCGGATAAAATTCAAACTATGCAGTCATAACGGAAATTTCTTACTTGCTGCTACAACAATGCGACGAACGCGCCATACAAACACGACGAACGAACACCACAGCGAGCGGCAAAGCGCTAAAAGGTGCGGCTTGTTTGCACCGAATATATATGTATGTATTTATATGCAACAACACGAATTGAGCGCTGATCGTTTGTTTTGCGGCCCCAATGGTGCACCACACCACCATGCGCGCCATACAACGTCCCACTATTCAAGCGCGCCACGCGACAATACGATGTGTACGCTATGACAAGTTACGGATTAATGAATGAATGAATGAGTAGTGACGACGACGACGGTGGCGACGACGGCCACAACAGCGTACACATGAATGAGTATCTGCACCCGCCACCACACCCGTAGTCGCATCATCGCCAACACACAGCCAATACCAACAAAGCGCAGAGTAATAGTAGCACAACAACCGGTCAGAGCTTGCATGGGGAGCAGCGCTCAGTCGCTCCGCTCGTTGTACGACGTACAGAAGAGCAGTAACAACAAGATTCAATGAGACGAAACGATTGGAATAGGACAGGGCCAGGGTAAATGGTGACGCGACGCATTGAAAATACCTCGGCTATGTGCTCGTTGTTGTTGCGAGTGCATAAAAGCGGAGAACGGAAGTGGGGAACAACCAAAAATAAATCCCCATAACAACGTTCGCCACGTCTCACCTCACCGCACCGCAACGCAACCAATGAGGCGAAGACGAAGGCGAAAGCAGCGCATTCTAAACTGTTAAGTGCATAGACAAAACGACCAAGTTGTGTGTGTGTGGTGGTTAGTGTCTGCCAAATGAACCAAAAAACTTGCACGAAAATGTGAATAACAACTGTAAACCGAATATGAAATTTGTTGTTTCCGTTGTAAGCGCTGCACTGCGCCTACGCGCTTAATTCTTGTTTTCGAACACGCTGCATGAACGCTGCCTTTTCGGAACGCAAGTGCTTGTTTATGGGCACATAAAAGCGTGGGTTACTGGAAAATGCAATTTTTATATGGATCGAGGATGTATAAAATGTGTAGATTAATTTTCGAGTACAGTTCTTATAGCGAATCCGATTTAATGTTTCGCAAATCTGCATTTATGTTCGTCAACTGCGAAGTAAATACAAATTTTGCGTTCGAAAACAGATTAAAAATATTTGATAACGCAATATGAATCACGCAGACAGGAAGTTCGAACATTTGTTTTTGTGTGCTTCAAAGTGCAATGCTCGGTTTATTAGATTCTATTAATGAGGCCTTGAATTTAAAAAATTCGCAAAAACTCGTTTGAACTTTCAGAAATGTCGCGCAAAGCCAATGAGTATCTACAACACAAAGTAAACAAAAACAAGTCAAAATGTGGAAATCGGCTGCACCGAATCTAATCTTCAAATAAAATATTTTCATTTAAAAACTTAATCGTTTAGTTTATATGGCAGTTATATGCTATAGTGGTCCGATCTGAACAATTTGTACGGAGCTTGTTTAGTTGCCTAATACAATAAACCATACCAAATTGCGCGAAAAAATAGTTTAAAATAAAAAACTTTTCCATACAAGCACTTGGCTTTGATGTTGTTGTAACGGCAGAATTTCTTGACAGTCCTGGCCCGGATAAAAATCGAGGTCCGCTCCGGTTACGTAGACCCGACTGCCGTGAGAACGGAGTACTTGACTTTGATCTTTCTAAGCTACATATGTATGTATATTGGTCCGACTGCGGCAGTTAAGACAAATGATCAGCTGCTTGGAGGGAAACGGATGTGTAAAATTTCAGATCGATACTTATCTCATAAACTGAGGAGCTCGTTCGCGTATATAGAGACTAGTATCGCATACTACTGACTGTCCAAAATCGACCTTGACCAAATCGACCCTGTCCAAGAGTTAAAAAGTAATTAATGTGTTCGGCAGAAATTATGTTGTTGTTGTAAGGGGTACCTACTTCCGAAAAAATATCATGATGATATGGCGACAGTTACATATATACATATATTGACGAATACAGCCGAATATTTTCGAATTTAGATTAGGCTTTTCTTATATTTTCCCTATAAGCAGCCGCTAATTTCCAAGCTAAATCACAGCAAAAAGTTCTGTTATTAGTTCAGCAAAACGCAGCGAATACTTGCGATTCTAGCACTACATTTGCATACGATTAAACAAACGAGACGCACAGACAAATGCGTAAACCAGACGCACTAACACAAAACAGAACAGACAGTATGCAATACATACAAAAATCATAGATCAAGCGAGACTAGTTTCTAGCTACACACAAATACAGGTATGCGCTGAAACGCATTCGGTTCTATAAGTACGATTAACGCACACGCACGAGCAGAGGTTCAAATCGTACACACACACAGAAAAAATCAACTTGCAGACAAAACACACACACACACGCATACACACATTAATTACGACAGACAGTCACCAGTCAATGGCCGACGTTCGTCTTTGGGGGGCACGCACGCATACAGCAAATTAAACAAAAAAATTGAAGAAAAAAAGTAAGAAAGAAGTCTATATGCTAAGGTAGAGGTGCGTAGTGTGCACCGACAAAAACACATACCGTTGTCAGCGCAAATGACGAACGCCAACACTTTTATAGTAAGAAGTAGAGAGGCAAACGAAACGAAAACCCATAGAAAGCGTTGTTGTCTATCTCTGTATCGGACGAATGAACGGACGGACCAGACGTCGGTGTCGGTATCGGTATTCTTTCGTTGTCGGCCGGTGGCAGCAGTGGTGGTGGCGGTGGTGTCTTCGATTGCTGACTTTAGATTTCTTTTGCTTACTATTTCGAGGGAAATGAAGCCAAAGAAGCGTGTGCTGCCTCGCTAATGAGTGTAAACCTGAGCTGCTGCTGCTGCTGAAGACGCAACACAACGCAGCACAACAACGCAAGCCTACAACTTTGTGCAACACTGTACTAAATGTTAACAATGTGTTGTTGACTTTGTTAATGCCGCTACCGCTTGCTATTTTCTTGCTATTTGCTTGCTTTTCCGCATATGTCTCTTCTACTGCTTTGTTTTTATTGCATGCTATTTTTATAGCATCCTTTTTGAGCTCGGTATTTTTACTTTGGTATCATCAGACTTTGCGCGCAACGCTACCAACTCTGGCAATACACTACTATATGCCGGCTTCCGAAGTGAACAACAATCGTCTACACACTGAGGTCAAATGTTTTCTGTTTTACTTGCCTTCTTTCCTTCTTTATGCCATCGACTTTACGGCCTTCGATTATGTTCAGCGGCGCGCTCGACTCACTTCAGCGAAAGGAATGTTGCGTTATTGCGTCTATTATTGTTGTTGTTGGTGACACTGTAAAGAAAAAGGAAAATGCGAAACTGTGAGCATAAAATCCACGTCCAATCATAAAATGTGAAAGCTGAAAATCACAAATGACAACAGTTAGAATAGATAAAACGGATGTGTTAACGTGGGAAGAGAGTGCAAAAACGAAGTGGGTATGTATGGGGAAAGAAAGTATGCTTTAAGGGGTAATATGCATTCGCAAGTCGGAAATAACGTGTTTTTTCATGAATTTTTTAAGAGAAAAAAAAAATGATATCCCTTGATCTCGTAGCCGATCTTCAGGTGGAAATCTGAAAAAGTGTGAGGCGATGAGAAACATTTTTCTGTTTAAATTACTCTAACCAAACATTTTTTTTAATATTGAAGATCGGAGGACTAGTTAACATTTTGATTTTTGACAAAAAAAGACTCTTCTCCAACAAGAATCAATTTACACCTCAATGCGTCCTAAGAAATCGAAGTTATTATGAAAAAATCGGTTCATTCCATCGTTACCTGACATCGAAACCATAAACAAGATCAATCAATCACAAAACAGGACGTGTGAAAATTTCAATACGATTGGTTTAGTCCTTCCGGAGAACTTTTCCTCACCGACTATAAAGTGTTTTGGGAAAAACGCGTTTAAAGTTTTGGAAGCCAATTACTCTAAGTTCCTATTTTTCTAGCCAAATCCAATCTAGTTAGTAAACAAATTTAGATCACGATTACACAATTGGCGAAGTATACAATCAGGCGCTTTAAGTTTTTTAAATTTTTAAAATAATTTTAAAAGCACCAAACAGTTTCTGAAAGTGAATTATAAAGTAAACCAACTAAGAGTCTTTCAAAATATAATGTTTCATTTTTTATTATTTATTGAAATAATAATTCTGAACTCAAAAACTACACATTTCAAATAGCAAAGTGTTGTAAACCCTCTTTACAAGGAAAAATCCAACAGAAACCAACCTCAAAGATATGAAGCCAAGCACTGCGAAAATACAAAACAAAAAAATTTAAAACATTAAAGAGGAACTCAAGAAAATGAAAACAAAATAATCGTCCAGAGCAACTTTGACAAAAACAAAAGACGGCACAAAGCAAAACTTGAAAAACGACGCCAAGATTTTTTCCCTCCAAAAAACTTCCATTCCACTGCGGGTTGTTTTGCTGTTCCAAAGCCAAGGAGGCAAGGCAAATAACACAAGGCACATTTCAAGCATTGGGTCGTTGTACAAACGCCATAATGAAGTTAATCGGCGTCGTTGATAATGATAAAGCCAATGTTGTTTATGTAGCTATGTATGTGCATGTGTGCGAAGCATAACATGATAATGACTGACTTTGGTGAGCATATTTTTAATACACCTCAATACATACAGACATACATATATTTGAATGTTTGTGCTCGCATGGGCAATGCAGTTATTGTAGGCAACCAGTTGAAGGGCTTGTTTAAAACAAGCGAATGCGAATATGAAAGGCACAACAGAATAACACATAAAAATAAAAAATGAATTAAATAAACACACACATACACATGCGTATATTGAGTGAATATAATAAACAATATTGCATGACAGCGAAAACTGAAGTGAATGACAGGGAAAAGGTAAAAAAAAACACACGTGAACTCAACAGCAAAAACATTGCACACACACACATATGTATGTATGTATATGTAAATAAATAAGACGAAGTGAGCATAACACCCAGTGACATCAAAGCCAGGGCGTGTGGGGGGGAAAGTACAACTGCAGTTGGCATACAAAGGTAAACAACAACATTAAATCAACATAAAAGGAGCATAAAAACTGTCGGAATAAACGGAATAAAGTTTCATTACTTAAAATTCAAACTTAACAAAAATATTCACTAGCAAACTTGTGTTATTGTAAATGCAATCAGGGTTGCAAATGATAAAAAAAATTATTGAATTTAACTTTAAATTATTATTTTTTAACTCCAAAAATAATAATTAAAAATAAATTTAAAATTTGAATTCCCAAGTACTGAATTAAGAAATTAACTATAATATTTTTAATCCTAAATACCGGATTGAGATGTAAAACAAATATTAAAAAATGCAAATTATTATTTTTTAATCCGAATATCATAATTAAAAATACTTTTTAAATTTCCAATCCCACATACATACATACATACAGAAAGAGAAATAAAAAAAAATTTATAAAAATAAAAAAAAAAAAATAATTATAAAAATAAAAAATAATTATAAAAAAAAAATAATTATAAAAGAAAAAACTTGAAAAATATTTAATTATTTGTTACACCAATTTTTAAATTAAAAAATAGTTGTTAAATTTTTATTATTAAATAAAAAAAATAAAATTTCAATTCAAAATTTTTAATACCAAACATATTAGAGAAATAGAAAATTTAACGCAAAATCAAAATTAAAAATATGAATTTTAATCCGAAAATTTTTGATTAAAAAGATTCGCATCCAGGGTTGCAAAGTAGGTTTCAAATTCGAAAATCGTTTTCTTTTCAAAATCCAAATAAAATTTAAACTATTCCCACCATTTAGCCAACTTATAATGGAAACATTGTAGCGCCAACAACAACAACAAAAACAATCAGCCACAACAAGGCGCCGCCACAGGTTTATTTACATTTTTGGCAGGGCACAAGCACAGCACCGCGTATTCTTTGTGGGGGCTCTCCACCCCACAGGCCGACTGACACACACACTCACACGCATACTCCGATGATGTCGCGCAGAAAAAGCAGCGAATTGATAATTATCTTTGCGCGCATGACGATCATCGCGCTTTTGCATTTTTTGTGGGTAATTTTCTGTGCGCGCACGCGTATTACTGATCGGCGATCAAAGACAGCAAGTTCATGTCGCCGTCGAACGCGGCCATGAGATGTGCAAACGACGCGACGAGTTTGCTGTATAGATGGTGCTGATAGCGGTAGTGCCGAAGCGCATGCCTGTGTGGCTATGTGTGTATGTGTGTGGTAGCAAAAGCACGCTTGGTAGACCACTCCACGTCATGGAATGTTGTCAAGAATTCTGAGAATTCTTGTGGGACGAAGACTTGGTTGGTTGGTCAGGTACATCCACATTTCTATGTGTATATGTGTGTATTTCGCAATTTATACATGTGCTCAGATCCGACTTAATGCTCGCACAGATATTGTCAAATGTATAGATACATGCTGTTTCACCTACATATATGGATGTAAGCTTCACCACAGGGGCAGAGGCAGAAGGCGGTAGTTACTGGGATATGTAGACGCAAACTTGAATATCGACAACAATTTGTCTGCTAGCATGAGGAATAACTAACTTGCGTAGTATACATTTAGGAGCCATAAGCTCCGAATCAACTAGTTTTCTTAAATGTATTGACTATACGAAAGAGCCAGTGGCAAAATTTTAGCAAATCAATAAGAAGTAGGGTGTGTGACTAGAAAATCTGATAAGAGGTGGTAAGTTCTCGACATATTTTGATTATAATGCATGTCAATGTTAAACACGTTCCAAAACACTTCAATACTTTTCAGAATTCACGTCGAGTAGGGATTGCAAAATAGATGCCTGCTTGACGATGTCGCTGCGAACCCTACATTCATCAAACGCATCATTACTAATGGCGCGATGTGGCTCTATGAATATGACGTCGAAACTGCCGAACAATGCAGCGAGTGGCGCCGCAAAACTGAGCCAAAAGTGAAACAACCAAAATTTCTTTAAGACATTGGAGGTCATCAACCAAATCAATGAATCCAGTAATAAAATTTAGATGACAATTGTACGATTTTTGAAGTATACATTCAGGCGCTTGAATATTTCCCCGACCTCAATCTCATCCCAGTCTTAGAACGGTTGCATTGAATGTTGGATTAAGTGTTGACATAATTATATTGGCCCAGAAACCTATTTTGTATTATAAAGCCTCAAGTATTAAAATAAGTGCAAAATTGTAGTTTTCTTTTGGTCAGTTTGGTTCAAATTTGATCAGATAAAAATGTTTATTTTACTTTGTACTGCACAACTCACCATACATCGATAGAGGCGTTGTGCGCACACGCTGTGCCGATTTAACGGTTTTCCGCATACTTTTCCATTAAGCCAAGCCAAATGATCGTGGTGTGCAGCAAAACGTGTTTCTTGCGGACACACATGCAATGACTGAGGAATTTTCGCAACATATTTTTGGTATTGACCATGGAACGGTAATTGATTGCATTGTGTGTATACACGTGTGTGAATATGTAAAGAATGTTGTACGACGTACACATTCCTCAACGAAAAACGGCTTGTGGGAAAAATTCGAAACAAACGCTGACAATGGACAATAAGAGCACATTGAATCTGTTACTTTCTTCAGTTCTCAGAATATAGGTAGAAAATAAATTGCCAAACCACAGGATATGTGTTAGACATCCTTTGTAAGCGACAATTGTAACCTATAACAAACCAAAGACAATAATATGCGAAGTTATTATAGAAACTGGCACGCTGTAAGAAACTCACGGATTAACGCAAGCAGCTCAAGCTACCTGCTTTAATTCTGCACGTTCTTAAACTAGTAACGGCTTATAATATTGGAGGATTCTTTGCAAAAGTGGGCGATTCTAAAATCAACTATTATTTCACGCTAGACATTTTTGCATATTTCTAGTTAGAATACTATGTTGCAAAAGCGCTAAAAATAGCAGCAAAAGTCGCACAACCAAAGGGGTGAAAATTGCAAAGAGTCATGCATGCAAAGCACAAAATCATGAAGCAACACTGCAACAAGCAAAGCGATTTGAGCGCTAAGAATATGCTGCACATGTGCAGAAGGGTCAACGACGTCCGCGCATTGACAGCATTATGCTATTTAGCGTGTGGCAGCATTGCAACATAAACTATAGTAACCGAAGTGGAGTACTGGAAAATCAACTTCCCCCTTTTTGATGAGCGGCCACAAGCATGTTGCTTAATGATAATTATACCCACTATGGAGCGGCGGTGTTAAGGTGCACAGTTTTAATAGTTTAATTTTTCATACACGAATAACGTAATAAGAAGACCTTCTAAAAATATAACTAACTCGGTATTAATAAAGTAGGGGAGCCATGACTGGCTAGGCCGCCAGCGCGCAGTGTTAACCGCAAACATGCCAGATGGAAAAACTGGAGACAAATGCAAAGTGCACGCGATATATTTAATGAGTAACTTATCAAGCCTGAAAAGGGGGAAAGAACAGCAAAATAGCATTAAAAATATATACCAAATTGCGGAACTACACAAAAGACGACTTCGAAGTAACGCTGCAATTAAAAAGGCAGCAATAAAAATTATAATAAGAAAATATGAACAAAAAAAAAACGATAAAAGCGTCGTCCACATACCCAATTTTTATAGATCACTTAAGGTAAACGGACGCTGGTGGCGTATCAAAGCTAATTAACAGTGCCGAAGCGCAAACGAAGCATGCAAAAATTATTTAGTTTATGGTAATATAAATCCATTAATACCAGGCGGATCAGCAAGTCGTAAAACTATGCGCGTACACTTGTATAAAAACACATAACTACAAGCATACATATGTACATACATACGAGTGCCGTTTAGGCCTAGTATCAGACGAAGTGAATTTATGCACGCTTATGGCAAGCGGAAAAAGTACTGCAAAACACAAGTAAACAACTTTGGCATTCCAAGAAGTCTATTGCCTTTTTAAAGCAGCATCACCACCTCCAACAACATCAACAACAACCGCACCGATAGGCCTCTACGACGTAAACAAGAAATAAGAAAAAGTCTGGTCTGCGCACGGCAGCTGCAGCAGCGGTTGCAACAACGCAACAGCAATGCTACAACAACAAGGTGTTTATGTGTGTGTTTGTCGTGCATAAAGGAATTCGTTCATGGAATCCATGAATTGTATAAATGCCCGCACCAACGCCATACCAACGGCGCAGGAGCGCGATCAAAACAAGAAAATCGTACAACAAACCAGGAGATCAAGCACATCAAGCTGTGTTGTGTTGTTGGCAATCACTGCCGCGGCGATGGCAATGACTGCAAGATCGCCCAGCGAACGCATGATTCCGATTAGTTCTACTATAAAGCATACTTTACCGCGCGCAAATCTAAATGCCACACATGCATAAGCGCATGCGTACGCATTTGCACACACATACACATACGTTGAAGCATACGCGATCACAACAGCACTGCTTTCCTGTTATGATGCGCGTATGGTTAGTTGTGGCTATGTGAAATGCGGTATGCAGCGCATTGCCCATTTTGAAGGCGGAGTTCACAGGCATTGCAAATAACACGCCATGAAATTCCTTCCCACGAGGACTACTATGTTTGTCTGGCTCTGCCGCATAGGTAAGTTATGCCATCCATGCATTGTTGCTATCCATACAAAGTCTTGATTAGTTCTTTTGTCTGTTTGTCTGTCTGTCTGTCTGATTTGGTATGCTGCTTTTTTGCCGTTGCGCTCTGTTTTTGTTACTTTTATAAATGACTTTGAAAAATGGGTTCAAGGAACGCTGAGGACTTAATGCCTTTGAAGTAAGGAATTCTTTGAACTCGATGAAGGACACTGCAGCAGCCGCAGACATAAACAATATATGCTCATATGTGTATGTATGTACATATGTTTATGTTGTTGCCTTTGTTTGTATGTATGTGTTCTCTTATTATTTGCTTTGGCGTTACCATGATTTTGTTTTCGAAGATGCGGCACAAATTGGCGCCAAAAGCGTATTGTGTTGCTGAGATGGTGAATTAAAAAAAAACGTGTTGGGAATGTTTTCAAGGAATTACTGCTTAACTTTTTGTCATTTGTGTTTTATAAGGGATTCGATGCTCTTTTAGGAAAGTTATGCGGTACTGCAACAACATATCTTCAGATGCGATCTATAAAGAATAAAAAATAAATTAAAATGAAAAAAAAGGGTTCGTAAATCAGCAGACGCTACTCTTATAGAAAGTATGTATGTACTTTATAACCTTTTAAATAAGTCTAGACTGGACAAAACTGACGCTGAGCCTATGTAAGAAAAGTAGAACAAAACAAAAAAAAAAAAAAATACAACAGCGTCAAGTCAAAAGCCAAAGCACAAAGCAAAATTATCGAAGTTAGGGCATTGAACTAACCAACCCTTATTTCAATATCAAAATATTAGCACAATTAACAAAATTAGAAATGGTCGTCTCGAAAACGAAAACAAGACATGCAAAAATACCAGCCAATCGATCATCTACGAATAAGATTAAACTAGCACGCTGACAATACTCCGGCGAAAGAAAGCCAGCTTTATTACTAAATTGGATTCGATTTCAAGGCACACAGTCTGCGGGTGGGGCAAAGTCGTTATAGCCGCTCCTCCCACGACAGTCGGGTCTAAGTAACCAGAACAGATCCGGCCAAGGTACGGAATTACCACAATGTCACGGATGAATCGAATATAGAAGAGACCGTAGAAGGTGGAATCTTCTCTAGCTTCAGGCTACCAGATCATAAGTAGTATATTTCAAGCGAATGAGGCTGCCATCAAAGCAGCAGTATATGTACTACTCCGCAAAGGTATCATTCACTTCGATCGAAGAGTGGCTATACTGGCTTTGAGCTAGCTCAATGTATGTTCACAACTCTTCAAGGTGTCCATGAACTCATTAGCTATAGCATCAAACTTCTTCCTTGTTAGACTTGTTGTGGCACAACGGAAACGCTGAAAACTGCATGCCGACGAACTCGCTGGAGAAGGCATCCTTGGCCCAATTTCATCCGATCACAAGCGAATTGGTAATCCGCTGTCCTCGTGCACTCTAGCATTGGGTCTAGCCCAATTTCATTCGTCCATTACAAGCGAGTTGGTAATCCGCTGTCCTCGTCGTTCTAGCGTTGGGTCTATGGACCTCCTGTGACCGGAGCAATCACACGTCAACAACTACAACTTGTGTTGCAGAGAAATTATTCTGGTTTAAAATGGAACGCAAGAGATCATCTGCTTTACTTGCTCTGAGCAAGGTTCATCTCACAGTTATACTAGGTATTCTGACTGAGCACTGCCCAGTATGCTCAGATGCGGTGCAATTAATTATTTTCTCAGACCCTTTTTGCCAAACCTATAGGAAGGAGTGCGAGGTGAAATCATTTCGAGACTTTCTGCTCTATTAGCTAGCATTTGTCAGGCTTAGATCGAAATATAGTATCTCGGTTGAAATATCTTCGCCGAACCTGGGAGCTAGCTGGGATGGATATTAATCGCCTTAACAAATTTGTGGTAACCTTAAAACACTTTATTGATTTATGAGGATCTGGTTATCCGGGAATTTTAAGAATTTTTGGGTAATACAAAAGACCAAAGTTCACAACTGTCGAAGTAAGATCTATCGCACGGGGTTGTAGGGTGGACCTAACCTAGTACGAGTAGCATGAAGAAACATATGGTAGGAAACGAGCGCCTTTGACTTCTTAAATGCAAAACTTAATAGTATGTTTGATTTTGACAAGAGAAACGTTCACAAAAAAATTACGAATCGAAGACGGTTATTAATAAATGTCAATTCCGCACAGAAATATATGAACTAAGGGATACATTGCTTCCCAAGCACAAATCAGGGGGAGACAACAGAGCTGTAAAGAAACCATGCTATGGTACGAAAACGGACGACATTAACAGCGAAAGGGCGATAACAGCAGCGAAAGCTCATGGAATATTTCGCGCAATTGGTTTTTCTGATTATTTTTTGTCCGAAGTTTACAAAAAAAAAATTATATTAATTATATTAAATAAAAAAAAACTTGACTCTTGACTTAAATCGACTCCTGAGTACAGCGGAATGCCTCTTGATGTCTTCCATCGAACACCAGCACAGTGAGGCTCACAGAAATCCTCCCTGCAATCACCTGCTTGGACCGGAACCGCCTTCTAGCAGCATTAAGAGTTCCTTCCTCAACCACGTTGACGACTTAAAACAATACGCCGACCAGACTTCGGACGCAACTAACTTAAGACATGCATTGACCGCCATTCACAGTGAAGCCATTAACATCTTCACCGACTCCCTCTCAGTGAATGGCGTACTTGGAGTCTAACCATCACCCATTAAAGACGTAGACTTCGAGTTGCCGAGGGAATCGAGTGACCCTTACGCAACTTCGGTCTGGATACTGTAGCAGGTTAAACTCTTACATATCTAGAATCGACACTGACATATACACACATACCACATGACCACCTGCCTGCCCTGCTAAACCTGCCCATCTGACACCGCTCTCCCTATAGTCTGTCCCTGTCGAAACAACACGTTTCATGGGCCTACCGTTGTATGACATCGATGACAACTTATCTAATCCTTAACATCTTAACTGGGATTAGTTATCCGTGTTACAACAGCACCAACAACTAAATCGACTAAGCTCGTTATACTTGTATATAAAAACTGGAAATGTATATATAAACGAGAAGGTTTCCGATGTTTCCTACTTGATGTTACGAACTTAATGAACCATCTTCAGTGTAGAAAAACCCATAACTATCACCAAACATGTGTTAAAATACTAAATATTAGAAACCTTCGCCGAAACTTTTGATCTTTTTAAGAGCTTGATAACTTTTTTAAAAAAAAAAAAACGCATAAAATTTGCAAAATCTCATCGGTTCTTTATTTGAAACGTTAGATTGGTTCATGACATTTACTTTTTGAAGATAATTTCATTTAAATGTTGACCGCGGCTGCGTCTTAGGTGGTCCATTCGGAAAGTCCAATTTTGGGCAACTTTTTCGAGCATTTCGGCCGGAATAGCCCGAATTTCTTCGGAAATGTTGTCTTCCAAAGCTGGAATAGTTGCTGGCTTATTTCTGTAGACTTTAGACTTGACGTAGCCCCACAAAAAATAGTCTAAAGGCGTTAAATCGCATGATCTTGGTGGCCAACTTACGGGTCCATTTCTTGAGATGAATTGTTGTCCGAAGTTTTCCCTCAAATGGCCATAATAAAATTCAATGATTTGCAAGCGTTGCTCGTTAGTAAGTCTATTCATGATGAAATGTCAAAGCATACTGAGCATCTTTCTCTTTGACACCATGTCTGAAATCCCACGTGATCTGTCAAATACTAATGCATGAAAATCCTAACCTCAAAAAAATCACCCGTTATAAACCAATTAGCGGAGCTCTCAACAATGACATTACGAATAAATCTAATCAACATGTTTTAATAACTTATGACACTTGTAGGGAGTACCAAGTACAACAAAAAAAATATCTTAAAATCACGTTAAAAACTCATTACACCGATGAAATCTAATTATAAAACCACTAAGAATGTATATTGAGAAATGCAAGTGAAAAAGAAACTAAGAGGCGTTAAAAGAAACCCACAACCAATCAACTAAATGCGATACACAGTACAGATTCACATAACGGTATATCGGCACGAGTGTCTGTGTGGTCGTGTGCGAATGAAGTAATTTTAATGAAGCGCGTTGAGGTCGGTCGCTTTAATGCACTCGCAGCAAGTGACTGTCAACACCGAAGCACGCCAAAACAACAACAGCAGCCGAGCCTTTTAGCAGCTACAAATCAATTTTCAAAGTTCAAAGCGTAGGAGTCACCCACCGTACGACACTGCAACGCCTTCGCCACCGACGACCTCTCATCAACGACTACTCCCACAGGCAGCCACCCACTTTTCAGCCGTACTTCGGTGTCTCATAAACACACACACACCCACAAGCGCGCAGCAGACAAGGCGTTGTGCTGCTGCAGACGAGCAAGCCAACGACAGACAAACCGAGAAACGAACGCCCGACCGACCGACAGCCCAGTAGGCTTTGAAACAAACAAACCAAGTTATACCCGTTATGTCAAGAACTGGGAGTGGTACCGTTGAGCAAATGATGTTGTTGTAAAACATGTACAACTTTCGCATTATGGGTATACACGACATTTCGCATATACGAAGCAACAACGGTCGTAGAGGAAGCGAATGTGAACGGAAGTTAGCCGCGAGTGTGAACCACTCCCCGCGCACCAAAGAAGCATTTAGTACCAACTAAACTAATTACAAAATAGAGCAGCTAAATTAAAACTATGAGTAACAGTAAATGGTGGCTGGTGAATTGAAAGTTCTCGCACAACAGCTAACCCTTCCACCACGCCAACGGAGACCTAGGAATATAAATAAATTCCCATATTGTCATATAATGAAAGCTTTATAAGGGCAATTTGGGTGTTGCTGGCTGTTGGGGCCCTCGCTCATTGCTGCTTTACTCACTTTCACATAGCGGATTCCATACAGACACATGCGTAGAGATCTGTAGTAACTGGGAGGGGGTCACTGGGGTGCACGCACCACCGAACACCGAGATCAATTGAAGCAACATAAAATCAAAAAGGGAGTGGTGTGACGGTGGGACGCTATGACAGTGATGAAGATGAGGATGAGAGAGTGGAAAATTGATTTCCACACAGCAAAGGGCAGGCAGGTCGCGCTGCTACTGCTTGTCTGTCTGTAATAATTCTGAAAGCAGTGACAGCAGCAACTGTCAAAATAGCAGCAACGAAAAAAGTCGTAAGCTTGTAAGTAGTAACACAGCGAAACTTTTCTTAATACTCGCATGAGCATCATTTTAAAGGCAACACAAGCAACATTTTACACATGGACAGACAACAACGCATAGCTGACATGACATTGCAAGTGTAAGCTCGAATTGTGTGAAGAAAAGAAGCAAGTGTCATCGTGCCGTCGTCGTAGCCATCGTCAACTTGCTCAGCGCGTATGCGCTGCTGTTGTTGTTGATAGTGACAATGACAAATATTAAATAGTATTACATTTAACAACAACAACAATAGCAACAAAGTTGAAGAAAGCTTTTGTTACAAATAATCATACAAGCAAAACCGTGCTCAACACATCTTTCGCATCATCGCCGTCATCAGCGCAACTTTAATACTCACAAGTATTATACATACATATGTATGTATATGTATGCATAAGTAAATGTATATGTGTGACTGACATTCGAACCATGGCAGCATAGCAGCATTGGCATGCCAAGCCAAAGTAGCGGGGCAAATAAGAGCATTACTTCACACATGTTCTTGCGTGCGTGTGTGTGTGTGTGGTATCCACTTTGCAGAAAAATCCAATATATGGTGGCTGCCCTCACCATCGCTACTGTTGACTTAACATTCAAATAAGTTCAACAACCCATTTTAAAATCGATCACATGAACATGGTGTGAATTTGTTTGGGAGGCGGGGCATGTATGGTGTCAGAAATCAGAAATTGCTTAGCAGTTATTTATATGTACACAGCTAGTTATACGACTGGTAATAGAATAGGCAATACTTGAAATGCTTAACTTCGACTTGTCACAAATCATAATACTTCCGGTATCATCTTAATACTCGTATTAAGCGAGACATTAATTTTTTTCATATTTCGATACCTTTGAAAATAACATACTCAAATTTTAAATAAATATCTCAAATAGTTTTTGAGTAACAGTCTTTTTAGGCTTTTACTATGTGTGGGCCCTTATTATACCTGGATTTCATGACTTCAATAAAAGTTTTTTTTTATATTTGTTCCATTTTGTTCGACCAAATTTTGCGAACCATTGTTGTGCTACACGAACTGATACAGCAACGTCTCCATAAACAACACACATTTCATTGGTGGCTTGCGTGGCATTCTTCCCTTTTTTATACAAGAATTTCAAAATAAAGCGAATTTCTTCAATGTTTTTACTCATATTTGAGCAACTGTAACTTTTTCAACTTCCCCGAATTTTTTTTTGGTTAAATTAAGCTTAAAATCTAACCTTTCCAACAATTGGATATATACGACTGCAACGACACCTATTGACAAAATACGAAAATACTTCTTCGACTACCCAACATGTTTCCACTTTCTTTTAACAAGTAGTAAACTTAAAACAAAAAACAATTTTAATGAATTCCCCGACGAATTGAAAAAAAAAGAAAACGCGAATTCAAAAGTTAAGAACTGTCGCAAGACTTTTTACCCTCTTTCGTCTCTAGCATCATCAATAATAGCAGACAAATTGACATTGTTACTAAATTTAATTATTGCGACAGTTGTTGACACTGAAATTAATAAAGCCAAGAAAGAATAGAGAAAAGCATCGCTAACGAAACGTGACTGTTAAACGCTGTCAAACGAAATTAAAAAACTTAAGTTTGACGAAAGAAAATAGAAAAGACGGCATCGCACTAGTGAGGATACTTTCATATACTTAAATATATAAGTATATACATATGTACATACAATATATGGTATACAAATATAGATATCGTCAGAAGGATAATAGAAAATACAAGAGTGTCTCAGTTGTTCCATTTATGTGTGTAATACATAAGGGAAACCCTAAATGTAGCTTATTTATTCGGGAGTTTTTTCAAACTTTAACGATGCTTCATTCAGTTTTGGAGAACTTGGAAGTTTTTGTTGGCTCAAAGCAAGTTCCTACCAGATGCCTTATTTTTGTAACACATTTGAACTCCAAAGTTGCTTTTCCAGTGGTAGGCGGGTCCATGACCAATATTTTACACGGCCAGGCACCATTAAAAAAACTTTTCAACGCGATATATTATTTTGCCTCTTTAAGAAACCCGAGGCGTATTCCATTTCAAAGCTCAAAATATAGAAAGTTGTAAAAAAAAATAAAGTTTCTAACTTTTGTGTTATAGAACAGACTTAGCTCTATGCTATTTATTAAACGCATGCAACAATACACTCATATGTATGTATTTTTATGTCTGCAACTGTACAGCAAATCAAATCAAAACAAAAGCAAAAAACGAATATGTATAGAAAAGATGCACAACGGAAAAGGCAAACACCTTAAAATAGGCATTGACAATGTTGTTGTTGTTTTTGTTATTATTATTATTGACATTTGGATGCAATGGCATATCCAATGAGAAAATATACAATGAGGGAAAAAATTTTAGAAATGCAATAAAAACAAATGCACAAATGCAAAGAGCGAAAGCAGATGGTAAACGAATAGGTTCGTAAAAGAGAAAATCATTTCGAAAAGGCAGCACAGCCGCAACATAGAGCGATTGAGTGTGCAGAAGAGAGATGGAGAGCATAGGCGAAAATACCAACAACAAAGATGTCAACAACATTTCAGATGCCGGCTGCAACGAACACCGGAGAAAACAGATGCAACGCAGCTCTCGAGCTCGACGACTGCAACAAATAAACTGGCACAACGCTGCAGCTTTGTTTTTGTTGATATATGCACAACATCATCATCGTCGTCATCTTCATCATCAACATCTACGTAGTATGTACGTATGTATGATGCAGCGTACCAGATGCCACCAGTTAAGCTGGTTGCACCATTGTTTGTTTCGATGCTCGGCTGGTCGTCGTCGGTTTGTTGACGTCGATTGGCCTGGCTGCGCTATTGGAATTGCCTCGCTAGCTCGCTTGCTGTTTGTTGAATGCATTGGCTGGGAATGCAGCATATTTTCGAAATGAAAAACAACATGATTCTACGTACAGTACCCAACGCAAAATAAAGCGACAGAAGCAGCTAAGCAAAACAAAACTCAATAGAGTATACATATGTATATGCATGGCACACAGACGCCATTTAAAAATGCATACATAAATTCATATTTATTTAAGTGATTTGTATTAAAAAAAAGGTCAGTATTTATATATGTATGTACGTATATTTGTAAAAACATTATTGTAAAATTAGATTTTTAATTATTTCATTATTTTTATGAGCACGTGCAGTGTTTAAATCAACAGATGCAACAAAGTTGTGTTGCACAGTTATAACGGGCAATAGATACTCTTCCTTTTTGTCAATAAAAATACATAGTAGCAAGACTTCCAGCATCTGGAGGAAACCATTAAAACGTGTGGGCTCTAAATATAAACAGGAAATACAATTCAGATACACTGCAGCAACAAAGAATATATTTTGCAATAAAAAATAAAAATTCTAATATTTTCACAATTCGGTGAAATTGTATTGACTTTTTCTATGTATAAGATAAATTTTAAGTTTGATACATTTAAGAATGTAGAGGGGGATTCTAGAAAAAGTAAATATATTCTAGAAGAGCTTCAAGTTTCAGATAATTGCTAAAAATTTCGTTGGACCCAACTTTCACATCTTTACGAATAACTGTTGCTACTTAAGAGGTAACTCTGTGTTTTCAACTTCGCTTGCGTGATTTAGAGCCATCAGCAGCGACCTCCGACTGTAATTAGAAAAATATTAAATTTTCTTGTTCAAAAATATTATTTACTGTACCTTTCTTAAAAATTTGTAAAAATATATCAGTGAAATTTTAAAATTGATAAGTACATATGTATTTTTTTAATTCCCAAAAATCAACTCTTTTAGGCAGTCAGTAGAGTTCTTTAATAGTTTTAACAATTCTCAAAGAACAACAGCTGATTGGACATTTCTAACGGTTCGCCTTAATCTTGCGATTGGAATATGCTTCCAACTTCAGAACGGAATATTTCTAATATATTTTATCCACATAACCCGTTGAACCTTTGAGGAGAAAAGGTGTTGCAAGTTAAAATGTAGCATATTAATTTCAAACTTCTACTGCGACCTGTTAAATGCGTGCTAGTCCTATTGGTGGTTTGTACATCTGTATATATGACACCTGTCAAAACATCTGTCTACTCAAATACTTCCAAAATATAGGTAAATTTTTTTATATCTTTAACCCAAAAAAAAGTGAGCTATAGACTCTACATCCTCAAACCATTCGGCCAGCGTCGCATACGAACTATACACACTGCGCTGACAGATGCAGAGCAGACATGCGCTAAATAAATATAATGGCGCTGCTGGTACCAATATTAGCGTCTACGTCAACCGCTGCCACACCAACTTCCATAGCAGGCAACAGACGGAAGACAGCAATGAAGGCGAACAAATTGAAATTGCAAGAAAAATTCCATTTGAACGACCTTTCCATTACTTTGTGCCCACAAGTAGTCATGCCAGCAATACATAGTGCTATACATATGTATACTATGTACATGATGTGCATATGTATGCATGGATGTATGTGTGTAGTAGTAACATTCGAGTAGTATTTCCTGTGCGTTTTCTTTTCAGTTTGAATACTTTTTATATGCACCTTCACACGCTCTTTGCGCCCTGTCTCGATTTTATTGTGACGAAGACCAGGCCAATCGGTCGTTGCTTGGTTTGTAGGGAGGTCGGCGAACTAATTTTAAATTAACGAATACAAGCAAAAATAGTAGTGAAAATAAGAACGAACTTGAGTGGAACATATACAACACGCTCATTCGCTTCGTCGTCGTCGTTGCCGTTGCCGTCGTCTGTTCGTTAGTTTTACTACGGCTTTGTTTCTGCTCATCTGTGTACTCTATTTAGCGTTTAATTTCCCCCAGAAACCAGTACTGAATGAAATTTGTTATTCGTACGTCGACGCATTTCGTACGCCAACGAGATATTTCAACCACTACACACGGTCGCAGTGTGCGCGACAGCACACACACCTTTGCACACGCATATCTACAGTATTATTTTGCCCGCGCACACACACGCTTACAAAGATACAAAATAAAACATTCCCCTCATACACCTAAGAGAGTGAATTGAGAGAAATTTTAAATAATAACCGAACATGAAAAGAGATTGGAAATTGAACTCTTATTAGGTATTAAGCAGCATTGCGTTGCCAACTTTAGACACAATAAATTGCTTGCTTTGTTATATTATGATTAGCCATCACTGTGGGCTTAATAATAATTGCAAAGTTGTGCCGATATCCTTAACAGCAGAAAGTGTTTTGACACGTAATGTCAAATTCAGCAATTTTGTTTTGATTTTACGATGCAAATGCCTATTTGCCAATACTCTAACCAATAATGACAGAATGACAGCTGATTACGAATTGGTTGTAAATCATACAAAATCATAAAAATGTAAACAAGAAATTGACATATGTATGTAGACTGAAAAATATTTTCGTAAGAAACCGGTTCTCACATAATGGAATCATACTTCTTTATATTCAAATAAACATATATAACAAGAACATAACCTATTGAATTTGTCAGAATAAATATTTCAAGCAAAAAACCCAACAGTTGATCAATGATCAACTTAAAAATAATAATTTGCAATCTAAAATAGCAGACATTGGCAACGCGAATCTTCGTTAAATCCAATTCACTTTTAAATGTGTTTCTACTCTTACAACGTGCAAAAATCTCTTCTATTCGCGATTTATTTATTCGTTTGCTCGTTCTCCACATGCGCATACATATGACAAGCATGTGTTTTGCCACTGTTGGCATTCTTTCAGAGAAACGTAAAAATGCAGCAATACAGAAAAGCCAACAACCGCTGCTGCTGCTGCGAAGCGACTTTTTGCTTTTTACGCTGTGACCGACCAATCAACCGAAAGGCCAACAAAACGGCAAAACAGCACAGTCGACGAACGAAATAAACGAAGGCGTAATACATAATGAGCAGAGCAAACTCAGCGCCAGCTAAATAAGAAGAACAAACAACAAAAACACATACCAAAGTGCAGGAAAAAGAACGTAGCAAAATGAAATGCACATACACATATAAAGCTAATAACATTAGCAGAGGCGTTACACCTATACACGTAAGGGGATCGAAAGGGGTCCGGTTGGATAGCTCTGTTTCGTGATCAATCTAATTAAAGTGGACTGCATTGAAACGATGAACAGTATATTAAGACATAAAGTGTATGTTACATATTAATTATTTATTTTTTGAGGCTACAGGTGAACAAAATAGAATAGAATAGATACGATATATACATAAGCAAATAGATATTTATATCTACACTATAGATTGTACAGAGGCAGGTGTAAACAAATAAACTACAAACCAAAAACAAAATGAATTAATTAAACAATGTAAGAAGGCAGCATGCGTGAGTTAGGTGTTGCATTCACGACTGTTTAGTATTTGCTGATCTAGATTTTCAGATTTAAAACAAAGACCTCAAATTATAAACAAATAAACGTTGAGTATGGTGAATCAAATCAAGGAGACTGTGCGAAAAGATAGCAATAATTCAAATTGGTTTAAATTTTAGATATACCTAACAATTCAAGTTGCATACTTTTCTATCATAAATATGAAGATTAAAACAAAGTCCAACTTTGTATTTTATATTTTTTTAATACATACATTTCATTTTCAAAATTTAAACCCAATAAAAGTTAGGTTTTTGTTTAAGGCGGCTATCTTCATGGGAAGCTATTGCATCTTCCTTACGCATATAACCGCATATCACATCATGAATTTCAACTAAAAGCCACTGAAAACCAGCAAATGAGAATAGAGTTTCAATTTCTTCTGTCTTTCCTTCCTTGAGGCGCTTGCGTTCGCACTTTCTTTTTATTAGGGTGGCATTTGATATGATGTACTACAAAGAGTATGAAGCAGACAAATGGCAAGTAGTATACACAAATGTACATTTTGCATGTACAGATGTTAGTTCTTGACAGTACGACGAGCATTTTCCGCAAAGCCAAATAAAGCGTTAATGCCGCTGTACATATTTACGGCAAGTGAAGAAAAGTATTACATTGTAAGCCATGATTGCACGAGATATATGGCACTTACAGATATATGTACTTATAATAACTCATAGGAAGGTGTCAAAATATAGAGTACACTAGTAAGGAGCGGCAAAAACGTATGGAAAAGTTAACTTACATTTTCTTGTTAGATGCTTGAGCACGACGTGAACTACTGCTGCTTTGGCTAAGTCGAACCGTAATTTTCTGCTGTTTCGACACAAGTTTTCCTTTAAGCATTCATTTGCGAATAGATAGATTTTCGACGACCTTGGCAATTCTTTTCAGATATATTACAATGTAATTTTGTAATGTCCAATTTGTAAATGGTGTAAACGCGCACGCACTTCCTTTTGCTTTCCGATGTTAGTTTCTGAACAGCGCGCACTGTTGGTATATACACATAATAAATTGCGTAGCGAATTTTTTCGTTTCGTGTTCTGTTATTACTTCAAATTTTTGGAATTGAATTTTCACAGCACAAGTAGTTTATCTATTTCTTTTTGGTATATGTGTTTTGCTTGCTTTACACTTGCAATTTTATGTATATTAATATTTATTTTACCGATATTCTTCACATATCCTAATCTTGATTTTTTCTGTATAAACTAAATTTCAGTATCTGTATTGTGATATACACCTTCCAACTGTTTCGCTGCGCTTATTTGCTGTCGCTGACGTTGTGACTGACTGTGGCAATCAGCCAATATTTCTACCAACTAGCAATGAAGTTGAATTTTTTGAATTTCCTCTCCACTAATGAAGCGATTGGCCAAGAGCAGCAGCAACAAACACGTCCAACCTAAATGAATGTTCGAACCAAACAACTAGCGAGCGTCGTAAAAAACTGAACGGAGCCGTAGTCGTAGCCGTTGAAGACAAAACACCGCAGCCGACAGCACAGTCAGCGAAGCCGCTGAGACAGTTTCTCTTTGGATTGCTGATGAGAAACCATTTGAAATTTTATGGGGTAAAGGTGAACGAACAAAAGAGAGGAGAAGAAATAAGTAAACATAACAGACTTGAAAGTACATGTATGATGTTTGATGCCACTAATTTTGTTCGAACATCTTTTATATGTAGGTATTAATTGCAAATGCGAATATTGTTTGGTTTGTGAGTTCGGATCCGGATTTATAAAACTGAGACGGGCGGAAAATATCTAGTAATGGAAATAATTAGGCCTCTGCGAAAAAAATAGTAACAATTGAAATATTTAATTCTTGGGGAGTATTTTGAAATGATTCTACGATAGCAGAAACCAAACCAAACCCGAAGTATTTAGAACCATGAACACTCATCGGCTGCTTTTCACAAAAGTACCACTAAAACCACTCTGTCCATTTGGAAAACTGAAATACCTGACGGCAACCTTAGGAAAAATTAAACCAATATGCTAACGCTTTCAAGCAGCTTTATACATTAGCTTCAGGTTTTACCTTGAACTAATATACTAAGGTCATTAATATAAGACCTGAATCAGATATTCAACTAGTCTGACTCTGAAGCAAATAAGTATGTGTGAACTTCACCAAAAAAAAGCGAACCCGATTAAACATATTCCGTATGGCCATGGTCTTATGTATAATGGAGTACAATTATCTTGTATAAAGTCCGTAGTCAATATGAAATTGCTTGAATCCAGTCGGGTTGTCCATTTCATTGCTCAAAGCCAAATTTTCATTTCATCAATTAAAAACGCTCACTATTACAATGCAACACTCGCACAAGCTCTTGAAAGAAGGGGTGGAGAGGGGCAACTGGGGACGTTCATAGGCATGAGAGATAGTTTCCGTACAGGCAATAAGTAAGAGGAATTCAGAAGAGACTTGCATATATAAATTCGCGATCTATTTAGCATGCAGCCTTGGAGGAGTTGTCGGGCGGGGAAATCAACAAGCAACGGTTGCATAGTATGCAGAAATGAATGAATGAATTAAAATGACTGTATTAGCTCACAGTCAATGTGCAAACATGTATGTGTATATGTGGGTGGTGGCAGTATATTACAAGCTCTCGCCTATGATGCTTTATCCAGTACAGTGGGGACAGTGGAGAGGCGGCAATGCATCCTCATATGTAAATAATGATGCAGTTGTGTCGGAATTGCACATGTATTGTTAGCGAATGCTTATAAACGTGCCGTTGAATGCGTAAATACTTAGCATTTTTCTCTCAAACTGATGAGTAGACGAATGAAAGGAACGGCGATGCTGTGTCAGGGCACAAAGTCTGTCTGCATTTTTTACTGATAAACGGAAGTGGCACTTATGGGTGGTTCCCTTGCTAACGCCACTACTATCTTCATCACTATTGCCAACAAGTTAATGTAAAGCATTTCGATTTGTTATTTAGGGCGCGTCAGAGGTGAATTCACAAGTATGTCTGCGGAAAGCGAATGTACTTCCTGTCACAGTTTATTTGCAGACAGCCCTACATACCGGGTATTTTAATGAAAAGTAAATTTAAGTACATACTTTAAATAGTTTTCAAACATAACGAGGTTTTGTATTACCTATTTCATCATTTCTTAATTTTTTTAAATAACAATTTTATTATCATTTTTGAGATACAAAATGCAAGGAACTCGAAATTCTTATAAAGCTAAAATATTCAACAAGGTAACAACGCAAGCAAACAACTTACCGAGTCGTTTTCATAATCAATTCCTTTTGAGAATAGTTTTCTTTTAAAGCAGCAGCAACGCACTCAAGTACTGCTCCAGCACAGCTTGCGCCAAAACAGCTCCATTTTCTACAGCCAAGGAGTATGCGGTATCACCATTCTCATTGGTTGCCGTCATATCCGGATCTTTGGCTAACAATTCGTTGCAGGTATGTGGGTGATTTCCAGCAGCGGCATACATTAACGCCGTATTACCGACAATATCCATATGTGTAGGGCGAGCACCATGTTCCAGCAACAAACGCACCACCTCATTGTGACCACCACAGGCTGCAAGCAAAAGTGGTGTTACCATTTCAGGTGCTTCGGCATTCACATCAGCACCAGAATCAACAAGTAAGCGTACGGCAGCTAGCTGACCGTAGTATGATGCCCAATGTAGAGCAGTAAACCCAGTAGCATCTTTGAAATCAATATTGCGAGCATTACGCTCGAATTCTATACGCACCTGATCATCGGTGATCTCACCTTGACCGGCACGTTCGTGGAATGATAATGCTACTTCCACTGGGCAAAATGTAGCTTCAGTATTGCCGCGCTGCAAGTTTGTAAGTACAGTGGCATGTGGACGATATGGAAGAAACGCACTTTTACGTTTTGTTGCTCCACCACTAACTCCACCGGCGCTGGAATGCAATGAGGTGGGCGTAGATAATGGGGTGTTTGAATTTGGTGGAGGTGTGTCCGCATTTAGTTGTAAATGCCATTTCGATCTATAACATAAAAAAGATTTCAGAATTTTTCCTGGGTTTGAAAATTTTAAACACGCATGTATGCTTAAATTATCGAACTTTATTTTAAAACATATTTTATAAAAATCGGTTCACAAATTTTTCCACAAATTCACTTTAAAAAATGCTATTTTTTGCAAATTTCTCAATATATGCTAGTGTATTTTCCTCTGTTGTGCATTGTACCAAACCAATTATGGATACATTTTCACGCACATATATTACAATGAATCTTTAAATAAAATACACCTTTTTCTGCATTGAGTTCAATAATGCGAAAAACCAAAATGACTGCCTAATTTGAACTGTCAAATTGCCGAGAAAGCACGAACAAAAGAAAAAAATTTGATACCCTTAATAACCTAAATAATTGAAGCAGTTAAAATGTAAAATATTCATATAAATATGCATCTGAATAATTTTAAACAAAAGAAGCACAGATCTTTCTGAAGAGGATTAATTTCCTCGAAGTTATGTTATTGAGTAATAAATGCAAATAGTTGGCAACACTTCCTAACATAAGTATTTACATAAGTGTGTATTCGTCAACATTTGCGGAACAATGCTCATTAACGCCGTTTTCTCGTTAAAATTAAATTAAGTCATGACATAAAATAAATATATCAACAAACATCATGTATTATATTTACGCCTTATTACTTCTCCTTTTCATTTTTTGGTTAGAAAACGCATTTAAAAAATTGGTTGACTTTGCTGTCTTTAGCGGCAAATTTTATTTTGCAGTGAGAGCAACGAACGTTCTCTTTAGATCAAACAAACCCCTTATACGGTGAGCAATACAATTTCCCCAACTTACAACTTACCGGCTTTGTTCGTCATCAGAATTCGAATTGGTCGCAGGCGAATTGGCCGCTGAAGACATGTTCAAGTGTAGGTCTGTACTGTTTCGATTCCCCGCTGTGTTGTTATATTTTGGATTTTCCGTCTTTTTCACACTCTTGCACACAAAAGCGCCGACAATTCGAAATAGCCAGGCGGACTGGGCTATCTTTTCGAACTTAAATGTGAATGAACTGCAAAGAAAGGGAAACAATCAGATGAAAAATACAAACTGGAAGCACTATGAAACAAGAAAAACAAACACATAAAGGAAATGCAGGAAAAGAACGGAAGATGAGCAAAATAGCTTTAAAAGGGAGAATGTGATGTCTTTCAAGTACGTCAATAAACTGCGCGCCATTTTTCGCACTTTAGCCCACAATTCACCCAAAAAAATCATGTATGACCATATAAACTTTTACTTAGAACTTTGCACAATGCATGTGAATTAACAAAAAGTATTAACACATTCATATCATAACATATATGGTCACAATTGTAGCAACTATAAGCAAAGCCGTTGTAGCTGGCGAAAAATCCGAACACGATGCCATGGATGAACACTCCCCGCCCATAACCGGCACCAAACACAAAAACGCAGTTTGTAAAAACACTTTATTCTAATACAAACGAATTCATTCCACAACGGATACCTTTTGCTCATAGGTTGACAATTTCTAAAGTTTTGTAATTTCACTTATTTGTAGTATATACTCACCAGAATTTAATTGAGAAATCTGTAGTATTCGCCGACGTAGCTGTTGTCTGAGCGCACGGAAGAGAAAATGTGCAGAGGCAAATTGGAAAAAATGTGGAAATATTCATTTTTCATTTGGATTGTGGATATTGATAAATGTTTGAAATGGAAGCTGTTTTGACCGATTCTAGCAGAGACAAACACTTTTTTACGAGAATGCAGAAAAGACCGTAATCTGAAGAACAGAGTCCACTTTATTTATAAGTTTTTAGTGACATTTCATTTACAGAGAACGTACGTTCTTTACATTATTGCCAGATTTAACCATAGAAATGTGGCATTCCACAATTGCCATCAGCTGTTCGTACATCAAAAGTCAAATTGGACAACCTTGGGAGCAATTTAGTAGACGATTTTTACGAGGCCTTTTAAAACATAAATTTTGAAGACGCGTTTCCTTAAAAATGTCGGTACCGTTCACCGTGCGGACGCACTCACGCCAAGTATGCAGTCTATACAAGAGAGCACTACGTAATCTGGAAGCGTGGTATGACCGCAAGTATGTTTGGTCCCCAAGCAAGAATATCCAAAACAATATTATGTAATTTACTATATTTTCTAATTTCCTTGTGCATTACGCTACTTTTCAGAAATATTTTCCGGTACAGAGCGGTTTTACTGCGCCAACGATTTGACAAAAATCGTAGTGTCACTGACATGGCGGAAGCCTCTCGCTTGTTAGCTGCTGGCGAACAAGAATTGTTCGAGACCAAACATTTCCAGCCTAGAACCTGTAAGCGATATATGTTAGTCGAAATTTATGAGCAAAATAAAATTTGGTTTTGTTTTTACAGTTGCCAACAGTGCTGGTGGCTGCGCCTTTGAACGAGAAGTTATTCCACCAGATTGGGTTATCGACTATTGGCATCCCTTGGAGAAAGCACAGTATCCAGAATATTTTGCCAAGCGAGAACAACGCAAGCAGGAATTTGTTGCTTGGTGGGAAAAACAGTACGGCAAACCAGATCCAAAGGATTTAGGTCACCATTAAAGAAGCATTGCATTAAATCTTGAGCGCAAAACAAAAAACGAGAAGGCTCATTTAATAAGTACCGAAATACCGAAACATAAACTGCAAATGGTAATATAAGTATAGCAAATAAAAAATGCGAAAACCCGATTGTTTCTTCATTATAAGATGTGAATTGTACGACTAGCATTTGGTGGTTTAGATGAATTGTTGCTGATGCGGTTTCGATTGCTTTTATTCGCCGAACAGGAACTTTAAACTTAAATAGTGGAATAACTCGTAAAACGCAGACAAAATGTTGCGGATAATATCTAGTCAATATACTTATAAAGTGCAGAAAGATTAGAAGTACACCCTTACAAACTAAGTCCTTCTTGTAGAATACTATACATTTTATTCAGTCGGGAAGACGGTCTGCTACTCCTTAATCACTTTCAAATAAAACTAAACTGATTAATGCGTGCATGTGTGAATTTATTTTTTAGTACAAGTTATTTCCAAGTTTCCGTTAATGTGAGTTGCGACTTACAAAATTGCTTATATTCAAATATTTAGAAAATAATATCTTAATAACTAATGTGTAATGGCTAGGCGCATATTTGCACCATATTTAACAAGCTGCAGACTATTGTTTGTGTGTTTGTACAGAACCCCTTTTTACGAGGGTTTTAAAATCATTCAGGAATATATTTATTTAGGGTTTATGTTGCCGATTATAATTCGTTGATTTTGTACAGCACTAAGGAGGATGCTATACAAACATATAATTTTAAAACCAAAAATTTCTTGAAGTGTTGTTTTAATAAAAAACAAAAAATAATTCAATTTTTAGTAAATTATAACAGCAAGTTGTCATACTTTTAAGCGCATGCCAGACACAATTTGGTTATTCGTGCTGCGCTCGATGCCCCGCCCACTTTACAACTCATAATCCAAGGTGTTTTAAACAAGTTGGTTTATATCCAATCGTGGACGTTTTTTACAACTGTTATTCGCTGTGCCATTACCCACGTTTGCATCGCCGTTGGTGTGATCACGTTTCCGAGGTAATGTCTTTTTATCCCATTGTTGTTTAAGATATCTCAATAACACGCAACGTTTATCCATCACAATGTGCTGCTCCGATGGCACATCTTCTGTAGGTAGATATACGGAAGGCCTTTTCTGTGATGTACGAAGTCCTTGTTCCATGTTAAATTGCGAAAAATTTTGTGCATTGTGACTGGGAAGGTCCTTGAGAAATTCTGCTACAGACATCTTACTTCTTTGGCAATTGGAAGAGTTTCTTTATCCAAGACGTAGCCGTTAGTGTAAATGCAACTGGGCGGGTAGAAGAGAGGATAATAATTTTATAGATACTAGTCGAACTTTCGTTTTCGCGTGCTTTTTATTCACTGTTGTGTCTTTGCGTTCAACCACGCAGTATTGTTGTTGCAAGAGCAACTCGCAACTTTCGTGCTCGAATGTATTCGTTTTAAGTTATTTATCAAAATGCAAATTTGTAAATTAGTATGCAAACAAGAGAGTTGCGTTAGTTCACGAAATAATCAAAAATTTTATATTTATATGCCTGAACTTCACAAATTTTAGATTTTTGTGCGACTGCCAATATCTACTTTGTTGTTGTTCTTGCGATTCCGTCATTTGACACAGATATGTAATAAAACACAGGGATGTTAATGGAAAACCAATGTTGCAATCTTAAGTACTTATATTGTTTCTATGAGAAAAGAAAAAAAAACTGAATAAATTTTTCAATTAATTAATTTTTTATGCGATCGATATTTTATTAAGGTTTTAAGATTTTATGAAATAGTAATTAAATACTTTAATATATTAGTTTCACGTAGTAGCAAATAAGTACAATAAATTTTTGGCAAATTGTATAATTTCTGTGCCACCTAATTTCGAAGAACCATACAAACGATCCACGAACGTTATTGGCACTTCTCCAATGCTGTAACCGTGCTGACGAGCGCGCACTAGCATTTCCATTTGGAAAACGTATCCCTTGGAAACACAACTGGCAATGCATTTCTCAAGTACATTCTTTTTGTATAAACGAAAAGATCCTGTCAGATCTGAAGCATTTGGGCGTAGTAAAATTTGGGAAAGAAAATTGGCACCACGCGAAATCAGCTTACGCTTGAAATCCCAACCAAAAACACCGCCATCACCGCTGTACCTTGTGCCAGATACTATGTCGTAGTCTTCCTTCGCTTGTAGTTCAATGAACTTTGGAATGAATTTAGGCTATAGATGAGATATTAATTATATTTATCAATGGGCTGAATTAATTCTTATAAAATTTTAATACTTACATGATGACTTAAGTCTGCATCCATTATGATAATAAAATCACCTGTAGCATGTTTTATGCCGTGTATATATGCAGTACCAAGTCCCAGTTTAGACCCGCGCGGTCGAAGCACTATGGTCTCTTCACCATAGATTTTCTGCAAATCTTTAGCAACATCTAAAGTGCCATCTGGACTGCCATCATCAATAATAATAATTTCGTATTTATGACCACTGGAAGCAAGGAAAATGTATAACTTTTTAGTGTTTACATTGTACAGCACTTACCTTTCTCCAAGGTATTTCACAATTAGCCATATTATAATTGGCAAATTTTCTTTTTCTTTGTATGTAGGAAGCAATATACTGTATTTATGTGCACTTGTAGACATAATATTTCAGTAGTTAACTTTTAATTAATAACGATAATATATAGATGGGCAGTTAATAGAATTAGAGGTAAACTAATCCACCGGCTGACGTGTTCTGTGAATGTCAAATAAGTGACATTGCCAACACAAACAATTTCCGAGTAAACATTAAAATTGTATCAAATAGCTGGTTTTGTGAAATAAATATTATATTAATAGAAAGCTATCTAAGCTAATCTGAAATAAGTAATAAGTCTTAAGTCCATATCGAATAGAAATATCGCTATGAACGAGGCTCATTCATATGTGTGCATACACAAACAAACCCTACAAACGTGTAGCAAAACACCGCCAACGTAAACAAAAGCAGCTGTTTGTGACTTGGGCAAATCACGCATGCGTTAATTTTGTTGTTACGCGAATGTCATGCGTGCTTTTTGACGGTAAAGGAATATTAACAGTTGGACGGACACAAACTGGTAGTTGCATTTGGAACGGATACGTATTAATACCTTCGGAACAGTCGAAATTAGTGGAAAAGTGTACTTAAATGGGTGCACGGTGAAATTCCAGCACAAGGCTTTAAAAGATCTCTAAAAAAAATAACAACAAAATTTAAAAAACCTGGCAAATATGTGAAGAAATAGTTTAGCAATAAGAAAGAGTGCATTTAAAAAAGTGGGACACATAAAAGCAACCTTCAACTATTAAATATAATTAAAAATCCTACACATTTAAGCATCTTTTTATTGAGAAATTTTGCTGAGCGACGAAAATGGCCAAAAAAATACCATTCAATGTTGTTTTCGCCACCGGTGAGTACTACAAATTATCTGAGGAAGCGCTTAGTTAGCTTATTACGATAAAGAAAATGTACACATTTAATGGCTTAGTTTTTGTGGGGAAAATTCCTTTAGATGAACTCCACAATGCGTAATCATTTGGTTATGAGTATGGCAGCGTGTGGCTCGTAACTGGAGAAATCGATAAATCACGCCTTCCTGCCCCAACTGCCGTTATTCAGGCTACAGCCAGCCAGCCGCTGCACTTATTTACACACGAAGAGTTTTTACGCCTTCCTTTGGTACTTGATAATGCATTGTTGCACTTCGAAATGATTTTATGCAACGATTTTCAAGTTGTAAATAGATAGTTATGTATGTGTGTATGTATTGTAGTATACGTGCACTGGCTGTATTAATTATTGCTTACTTGTATTAACTTCAAGTCCTTACCATCGCAGAAATTTATTTTTTTTATTCCCTTTTTCTATGAGATTCATTAACACTTCGCCCCCGAAGTTCTGTGACACACAAACTTGCATATGTGCTCGTGAGTATGTTCATACGTATGTACTCGTGCATGTAAGCAGATAACTATGTATGTTGCAACAACCAATTCTCTTTTGTAATATTGTATGTGTACAGCTGGCACTTGTCTTGCACCTGGACATTTGTATCCTTAGCAATCGTGCTCCGTAAATAATTTAGCTGGTCAGTTAGCAAACTCTTTATGTGCGCCGGTTAGGACTTTTGCTGTGCACATATTTTGATTATGTATGACAGTTCGATCCATTCAGAAGTGCACCTACGTAATATATATACATACATATGTTGTTTATGAATAAATTAGTAATTTTATTACAGAATGTCCGTGTCTTAGGTAAATATTTAAGTTTTAATTATTTCAAAGCCAAATTTAGTTCAGAATCTGTTCGAAAGTGTACTCGTAAATAAATAAAATACTTTTTTCAGAAAGTGCGCCTAAAAGCTGCAATGTGAAATAAGTAAATTGTTTCTACTTATGTATAACTGGGTCAAATAGTAAAACATGTAGACATTGTTTGCTTATCAATGTCTTGGCAGCTACCGGATTTTAAGTTTAGACTCCTTTGTTTCTACTGTCTACTTTGTCTGTTTACTCTTTCAGCTATACGCACTACACCAAGGCTTTAGCTGAAGTATAAGGCTGAGCTGTAAAAATTTACTTTTTATACCCTTAATACATGCTAACTTAGTTATGCAGTTTCCAATACTCAGGAGATCCTATAAAGTATATATATTAATGATCAGAATGACGAGCGGAGTCGATTTTTGGTAGACATGTCTGTCTTCTTGTATATACGCGGGTTGGTACCTCAGCCAAATCAAGTCTTTGTATGGACATTTTTTTATTTGAAAATATATCTTCACGAAATTTGGCACAACTTGTTTTCCGAAGCAACGTAACAATCTCTGGAGAAATTGTTCAGATCGAACCACTATAGCATATAGTTGCCATACAAAATCAACGATCGAAAGCAAGATTTTGTACGGAAAATTTTTTTATTTGACAATAAATCGCAACGAAATTTGAGATGAACTTTTATCTAATGTAACGGTACATTCTCCCAACAAATTGTTCAGATCGGACCACTATAGCTATAGCTGCCGTACATACAAGTTGTTATACGGCACGCTAACTTCACGAAATTAGTCATCGATTATTGTAAAATGTAGCCCTTTAATCTTCGAGCTATTTGTTCGCCATCGCTGCTTCATAAACATCAGTTTTGATTAATAAAAAATTTTGCAAATAACACACCAAGTCCTCAACGTAATAAATATTAATTGTTTCGTGCCTCCTATGAAATGGGAATTTTATTGCTTTTCCGACGGCCCCTTCCGTTACATGAACGTTGCACTTAGTGGAAAATTAAATAAAATGTACAAAATAATCTGTCACACATAACGGTAATAAATGTAAGTGCTTTGTGTAGCGACAGACATGCAATCGAGCGCCACTTGTCCACCTAACGGTGCTTGATATATGCACCTACATAGTTGGCAATTAGTGGGCTAGGTTATTGTTTGGTCGCCTGCTGTGCGGTGGCTGCCCTGCTTGCCCATTTGTGTTCGATTGAATGCGCGACCAAAGCACTCTCGTCAAAACACATGTACTTGTGTGTGTGTGTGAAAGTATTTGCATTTATTTTGATTACTATCTACACAACACGTGTATTTCCATATAGTAATATATATGTGTGTGTGATTTTTTGTGGTAGCCTCATGACACAAGTGAAGTGTAAGGCCCAAATCGGCAGCTTAATGCACTCCTTAGCGGCAGAACATGCTGAATGATGTAATAAGATAATATTTTAATTCTTAATTGAAAATATTAAGCTGGTATTAGCCCTTATTAACATCCCATTTGTTGGCGATTCATTGTTCAGAGTAATTGTGTGTGGGGCGTAGCATACTTCTTGGCGTGAATGCACAGTCACTGCTGTAGGCAACCGTACAAGGCCGCTGAGTTGCGCTCAAGGCCTTCCATTGTAGATTTGTAAATGCATTTCGTTCTGTATGCATGCTGCAATCAGTAATGTTGGCACAACTTGTATACATTTTTTTCTTTTCATTTCATTTGCGGATTGTAGCAGTTAATCAAGAGTTTTTACTCCGTCCAAATGATGATGGGCCGTCATAATTTAAGCATCTTTGCTTAAATGAAATTTAATGTTATCACAGCTGGTTGAGTTGAATCAGAATATTGTTGTGAAAACCGTTTTTAATAAAGATAACTCTTTTTCAGGTTAGGTCAAGCCTTCTTATCCACCCCTAACTTAAGAAAGCTTGTCATAAATATTTGTTGGTAGATTTTTAGTCTAAATAAATATCTTTTTTAGATATATGATTTAATATATCGCGCAACTTTTTATGCCATAGTCGTGATTTGCTTTAAAAATCGTCAAAAAATTGCAGTTATCTCGTTTATGTGCACGCGGCAAAAACGAAACTGCATTATACGAAGAAGTTAGTTTGGCACTTAAAGCCCATTTATTTGGCATGCCCTGCCGCCACTCGCCACTCGCTTTCTAGCCACTCCGCGGCCACAAATGCCAACTTTTCATATCGCAGATGACTACTTGTGTGCACACACACCGCATTTTATGCCGAAAATGCCGCAAAATATGCAATAAAACTGCGCTTTAAATTTGCACTTAGATTTGCTATATATACTGTTATTTTTTTATGAATGTGTGTGTTTTTTATACAGATTTCCCTTGAAGCTGCTTGTTTACGCCTCAAATCATGCAGCAGACAGCTTTTTAACCCGAATGGGCTGCAGCAGTTACGGCGTTTTGCTTTTTTAACATTTTGTGCACACACACACACACCAAATCGTTATTTTACCGTTAGTTTTTTATAGAATAGTTATATCATTGAATTCATATATGTACATAACGGTACGTTCAACGGAAGTCTTGTATTGCTCTGCAAGAGTTCATTGTCTATGCCTACATTCAGGCGTTTCCTGCCTGCTTTGAAGGAAATATAATTGTATGTAACATATAATTATTTGAAATGTGTGCATTTTATGCGTTTATACTAGTTTGTCGCAGATATTTTGAAATGAAAGGGGCATGCTGCATAGGGAAAGTGCAGCGATCTCTTTTATCGTTTGCAAGTAATGTGTATTTGACAAGTCTGCCTGGAGGTAGGCCAAGTTTTTCTCGGTGATTTCGATAAAGTGGTATGTGTATGTGTATAATACAATATATGCAAGCAGCTTGAACGTAGAAATTCGTTTATAATAAACAGTTCCTTCACCTTTTTGGAAACTTTTACCTGCACTGCATTAATTTAAGATAGTTTCAGTTGGTAAGTGATGAATATTCTTAAAAAAATATTTTTGCCGATTGCCTCTTTGACGTCGGCTTCCCACAAAAAGTCGATATCTGCGCTTTATCTGACCTGATCGATGCTAAAAAGGGGCTCACTTGGATCCTAACAAGGATCTCACTTGGACAGCTTAGAACTTCGGTCCATTGTGGTACCTAAAACTCCTATATCTTCTGGTTCACCGAAGGTAAGACTGCCGAGATGTTTCAACCTCAGTCAGGCAAAGACTAGATAATAGCGGAGAAAGTGTTTGGATGTTTCAACCTCAGCCCTTTCCATTCAACTTTGACAATTAGCTTCCGTCAAGATTTTTAGGATAACCGCATGAATGCGTGCTAAGGTTGACTGAGAGTTCCTTACAGAAAAGTTCGCCTTTGACCCATACGTGAAAAACTCACTGCGTCTCTTGTTGTTGTTGTTGGAACGGGTACCTAATCCCGGCTAGGATGGTAAGGACTAAATAAATTGTCGACTTCATCATCCCAGGAAACTTACTGTTTCGACGGAGTCGCGCTAAAGGGAGAAGGGTGTCAGATACGTATGCTTAGTAGGGCATGCAAAGAAGTGGCCAGTGTCATGCGGGGACTCATTGCTCGCTGGACATATATTAGATATATCGGGGTCTATTCTGGATAAGTGGGAGCTTAATCTTCTACAGTACCCAGAACGAAGCTGCGTAAGTGTCACTCTCGTTTCTCGCGGCAACTCGATCTCTTCGTCCACAATGGGTGGTGGCTTTTCTCCAAGTACGCCATTCACTGAAAGGGAGTCTTTGAAGCTGTTAGTGGCTCCATTGTGAATGGCGGTCAGTGCTTGCCGGAAGTTAGTTGCGTCCGAAGTCTGGTCGGCGTATTGTTTCATGTCGTCGATAGTTGAGAATGCTCTTGGCGGTTCAGATAAAAGTAGGTGACCGTAGAGATGATTTCTGTGCAGGTACTGCTTAGAGAGGAGTTTATTTTGCTGCTTAACTGTGAGCATACGGGCCTCACTATGCAGGGATTCGATAGGAAACATCAAGATGCATCCTGTCGTAGTTAGGACAACAGTATTCTGACAAGTTTGAAACTTCCTTGCTGCATTTCACTGCATCCAGCAGACTTACTGAGTCTCTTCTTAAGCGACTCATTCCCATCCACTCATCATTCGCCGGTATGTGAAAGAAAACGACGTCACGAATTGCCTCTGCACCCAGTGATCCAAGTTTGCAGGCATGCAGTTATAGAATAAGTGAATTTAGGGGTGTTCTTCATATACCCGACATCCTGAAGCCTTACAGCACAATTTTTCACACTCTGCTCATGCAGCATTGATATAAAGACTTTCGACCAAGGTTGGCATTAAAATTAAGCGTTTATTAATGAACAATAACTTCAACATGACTGAATAGTTGTTGGCAATGCTAAATAACAAACTAAAATAAATTAAAGAACAACTTCCTCACTTCTTTTTTTAAATAATTTACTAATTACCGTCAAATAAACTATGAGTTAAGCATACTGAGTACAAACATGGAAATACTTGTTATTGTTGCTTCCGATATTTAAGTTTATCTAAAAAGGAACGCATCGGCGCAATCATTGTGAAGACATACACCAAAACCGTCGCCAAACTTAAGACTACAATAAATTCCGGATCCACATATTTATAGGTGAACTTAGTGCGGTAGCTAAGGAAGATGGCCAACATGCCCAGCGTAAAGGCGACCATGCCAGATAGATTGTGCCTGAATTTCAGCACCGCCGGTGGGTGAGATTTACGTATGAACTTGGGTTGAAAATAGGTGACGGTGCCGCCAATCAGATTCACGATGCAGAGGAATGTGGCAGCAAGACCTGGAAATTGCAAAGGATTTGTGGTGTTTACTTCTCTGTGGCGCTATTGAGCAGATATTTTGTGTATATGTGTATGTGTGTGTGTGCGTGTGTTGGCCGCTTATTACTTGCAACCTTGACTCTTACCTATTTTGCCATGCCACGTGGTGAAGTGCACTTCCGTCTGCGAGATTTTACCAATGGAGCCCAGCAAAGCCATCGCACCGCCCACCAATTGTATGACGCCGTGAATTTTTGATTTAGTGCGGTGAGTGAAACGATTCGTTACGAAGTTGATTGGATAATGTGACATCAGTGCTTCGGCCATGAGGACATGGTACTATTTTTGTGGTTGAGTAAAATATTTGTGTAAGTAAGGATGGAAGTGTCAGTAAAAGTTATTTACAAATTTATTGTTTTATTTGCGCATAAATTAGTTTGATATATTGTTAGTCAGTTTAAATTTTATGAAAAGTTTTAACGCTTTCTCAAAGTTCGAAATATATGTTTTGTCCTTTTTCATAAATTAGTTTTAGTTTTGTTCTACTTCTGCAGTATTTTTGCCAATTGAGATTTCATAGACAAAATACGGCCCATTACTTCATAAAGAGCGACCTAAGGTTTTATAATGCATAAATAGTACTTAAGACTGGCTTGAACATTCACATTTTTCAAAAAAAGTCGTCAAAGACAGAGTTATACCCTCTTTTCTTGCACCTAAAATTTGGTAGTATGACTAGTGCTGATTATTGTTCTTATCCGAAACAACCAGCCTCTAGAATATTATTGGGTCTAGTAAACGAAATTCATTAGTTTTGCATTAAAACGAAAGTTTAATTTATAATTATCTGACCACCGTTTTGTTCGATAACTTGTTGCCACTTTGAGGATAATTTCGTAATACCTCTCGCATAGAAACCCCTCATCCATAGTCGCAAAAGACTCTGTCACTCGACTTCCACGTACTTCTCTTGAGACGAATTTTTCAACAACAAAATCATTCCCCATAGTCAGGAACTGATAGTAATCACTTGATGCCAGGTCCGAGCTATAAGGTCGATGCAAAAGTATCTCCCAACCAAGCTCCGGAGCTTCTGGCGACTCACTAACAATGTAGCCCGGCCGCTTCTGCGCGATTGCTTCAGACGATCGAACTGTTGGCGGTACACGTTCGAATAAAGAGTTTGGCCGAATGATATTTTTTGGGCCATTTTTAGCTCCTATAGAATGGATACAATGTTTTCCTGATAGTCGAAATCCACTATTTCCATTATTTTATCAGTGTTTTTGACAAATGGGCTTCCACAGCGTGGTTCATCTTTGACGTCAAAATCACCAAAACAGATTCGACAGAAATAAAATTGCGTGCGATTGGATCTTACGGTAGGAACTTAAAAATTGTTCAAATTTCCAGCCGCTTGGCTGGCGTTTTGGTCCGTTTCGGTGATGAAGTGGAAAACACAGTGCTTTTTTTACTTTGCTGTTGTTCATCACTTTGAGTACAAAATTTGTTATATGGTGTTCCGAGATGCAGATTACTAAAGCCATCTCTTGGAAAAATAATGGATTTCTTTTTACTAGACCTGATATACATCTAAGGCTATTCGAGTCTGTTCTAAACACTAATATGAGTAATTCTAAAAAAATGCAAATCATCATGAAAAACTAGTCTGCATAAAAAAATCGGTTTATTATATGTATATACACCTGTGTTCGATAAGAATGTAATACCAAATTTGTAAGCCCTTCAATAAAAATGCAATTTGGAATGAGTAGGCACAAATTTGTTAACACACTTATGTATTTGCACAGCTACATACATACAGAGCATAAACTACTGTCAAGAGATAACTCAAATAGTTATGCCACATGTCTTACTCAATTAATCGCTATCATAAATACTAAAAGTCAATAACTCGATAAGATATGCAGGCTTAGAACCGTTTTTCCAATGTCTGGTTAGCAGCCATCTACCAGTTAACTTCCGGTTAACTTAATCAAGACTCCTTTTCTCGGTAAAGAACCTTGTTTTTAACTATAACTTAACTGACATTGAGAAAACGGCGCTTAGAAGCTATACGAAGTCGAAGGGTCGCGCACTTTGAACTGCTTTAAAATGAATATCACAAAAGTTAACTGATAACTACTACGGTACGCCTGTAATAAAAACTGCCGTCAATCTACAAAATCTTGCAGACCCCTACATACCCCAATGACGGTTAGGAAGGCATGCATTGCGGTGTCTTGGAAATTTAGACTGCGTCCCAAGACTGTAAAGTAGAGGCCAACTAGTGCGATCAAAATGTGATTGATAGTGTTGAGGAGACTTTGCAACTGCAGCCAAATCGAGTGGAATGCTTTTCCCGACGATGAGGTCGCCGGCGCGCCGGAATTAGTCACTTGATCAGTTTCTGCTGTCATTTTAGACTTTTATGTTTCACAAATGCGTAAAAAAATTCACTTTATGTTAGCACTTTTAAGTATACAAGTTATTTCATCAAAATTAATTCGTCGTGTCAAATATTTGTTTATCGTCAGCACTTTACTACGAACAGCACGTTGTTGTGTTAATTCTGATGCGATCTGTGTTTTGAGTGTAACTAACGTGTCTCGGTGCTAAATTTCTAAGTACTTATATTCATTCTACACTTGTGCTTGTCTACTGCTCAGCTGATTGGATGTATGATGAAGTTGGTTGAACGCAAGGGGTGGGGTATATTATCAAGAGCGCCAGAGCGAATAAAACTAAAAAAGCCCACGTCAGAGCATGACGCATGCATACCCTGTAGGGAGAGCTTGAGCTAGTGTAAAATGAACTAGTGAGAGCATTGACTCAATTTGTTAACTTTGGAAAATAAGAAAGGAACGGTAAATTCCTTGCTTTTTTAATTTCGTTTTAATTTTGTCCAAATTAAGTGCTAATTAAAGAAATGTCAGAGACAATATGCTGTATGCATTTTGACAAAAAAGAACCTGTATTGTAAATAAAACGTAACATATTTAATTATTTATCAATATTTATTTTGTCGCCTTCTATGTAATCCCCACCAGATGTAATACACTTTTGTGAACGATTTTTTCGGTCCTCCAAACACTTTTCATAAGCACTTTTTAGGATGGTCTTCAGCTCCTTCAGCGAGTTTGTTTTTATTTCGTTCGACTAAAAACGGGTTCCTTGGAGCGACAATTTCAGTTTGGGACACAAGAAAAAATCGCACGGATCCACAGTTGGTGAATACGGTAGTTCATCGATGGTATTCATTGCATTCTTGGCTCTAAATTCGGCCACAACTGTAATCTTTTTCAAAAACAATTAAACTCTATCGGGACGAGTTGAGCAAGAACACGTTTCATACCCAAGATATCCACCAAAACCTTTAAAACGGACTTGTGAGAGATGTCGAGCTCTTTTGCCATCTCCCTTACCCTTCCCTTACGATTTTCAAGCACTATATCCTTCACTTTTTATATATTCTCATCAGTTTAAGATCTCTCGGCCGTCTTTTTAGGTTTTGTACCACCCGTGGGCTTGTATTTTTAAATCACCGTAAGTCTTTTCTAACATTCGCAACGATTCGGCACACGATATGTGGTTAGAAATACAAAATTATAGACAAATTCTTTGTTCGATGTTTTTACCCATTATAAAAATCGCAACGCGCTACTGAGATATACCGACAATCCATCTGAAATTTTGCACCTGGCCTTTCCGGCTCCATAAAGCTGCTTATTTATCGGAATAACCGAAATCGAATCACTATAGCATATAGCTGCCATACAAATAGATTGATTAGGTTGAAGTGCATGTAGGAAACAATTTTCATTTGACGAGATGTCTTCTTTAAATTTGGTATAGGTTATTGTTCAAAGCAACGGTGCATCATATATGTAGCTGCCGTACAAACTGTCCATCAAAATGGTATTGTTTATTTATTTATAAGTATAAATATAAAAAAAATAAGTTGAAGTTTGATTAGAAATACGAAAAGACTTTTTCTACTGTCCAATATACATATATGTACATATGTATGTATTACATATACATATGTATATAAAAAAAATATATTTTTTTCAAGTAGAAATAGTATTTAAAGGTATATAAAACATAAATTCTTAATAAAATTTTTTTAAATGTACTAATACCTTATCTCGAGAATCCTTTGCAAATTACTTGAATATGTTGCACGCATCTTCAAATTGTTAAATATTTTAGAATAGTTGGGAATACTTGGAAATACAAAAAATAATAAAAATGTTCTATTGGGTTATTACTTCCCTAATTTGGAAACCTGCTTACTCAAACGTACGTGGCATCTCTACGCACAGACACACTTACATATGATATTTATGTTACTTGGATTCGAAAGCTCTTTTACTCCGCGTTTATGACTTTGTTTTGTTCTTGCTATGTATAATATGTACTTATGTTGCCACTCAACACGTTAGTTGTTTGTTTGTTTATTTTGTTGTTCATTGAGATTATGTCAGTCTTAATTTTGGAGTTACTCAATTTACGGGCAAGGCGCTCAGCTGCTACTATGAGAGTATGAGCCAGAGAACATAATACAATTTTTCTACATTCTCTGGTTGAGCAAATCAAAATATAATACTTATAATTGTATGCATGTATGTATATCGAAACGTGTAATAAAAGGTGTTGTCAATTTAATTATGGAAATGTGGCTCATAAAGGAACTGACGATGCATAGTTAATGCGACAGCGATTTTATGAAAAATGCCGAGCCACTAATATTTGTTTCATTAATTGTCCATAATATGATGGAGGTCCCTTTTATTAATTTCCAAGTTGTTATTCTAAAAAGATAAACATATACACGCTAAACGCCTGAAACTATGCAACTATTCTAACTATTTTCAATTCCTCTTTCTCGTTTAGATGAAGACCCCGCCTTTCCTGCTAGCGAACTCAACACACATGGTCCTACAGTGCATGGTTGGCGTAGCGCCCCCGGTAACACTAGCACACCACACGACATCGTACTGCGTTTCCACCGACCAGCGAAGATATGTCGTATACAAATCTTAGCACATCAGTTCCATATTCGTAAGTAATCAAATGCTTAAATAATTTTTATAAAAAAATCAACTCAACATTCTCTTTTCAATTCTTCAAATCAGCTGAGAAAGTTGAGCTATGGTTGCACTACTCGCCCAAGGGCATACCGAGCACACCATCCTCACAGTGCTTCGATTTCCTCGGCTTTGTGGCGCTCTCCGACAACGCGGCCACCAATTACAAGTCACGTGAACTGCAAAGCGTGTCGGTGAATCCGCGACGCGGTACACATCTGAAGCTGCGCCTCAGCGGCGCACATCACAATGACTATAATCCGGACGAACAAGTTGCGCTGATTGCAGTCAACGTCTTGGGCGAAGAGTTGGATCGGAATGTAACCGTTGCAGCGACAGAAAGTGCTGCGCAAGCTGAGTCGCAGAACGCCGGCGGCAATGGCAACGGCGCTGCAGCTGTGAGCAATGAGCAAAACAATACCGATTTAGTTGGCCCGACTGGGCCTGCGGCTGAGCCGGCTTTGGTCTCCATATGCGATGATTTGCTTTTTTCGATGTATGTCGAGGAGTCCATTGCGGAGATTATACGTGAAATGGAGGAAAAGAAATTGCAGGCGGTTGGTGCAGAACGTTTCGAGTATGCGCGCAAACTGAAACTTTGTATGACAGCGCTGCGCACGGCCGGTGAGCGTTTGGGCCGTTATGCGCTGGCTAAACGTCAGGCGGTGCAACAGGAGGATTTCACGACCGCTAAGCTGCGGAAAGAGCAAATAGAAATGTACAAGTCAGTGGTGTTAAAACACTTGTTAGTCAACGATTTGCTGGAAGTGAACGGCTTAAATGCTTCCAATGATTTGGCCAGCGAAGTGTATGCCAGCAAACCGATATTGCCACCTGCGCCAAGCCTGCAAGACGTCGCACAAGCGCTAGCCGAAGCGCACTACCAAACAAGCACAATGAGCCCGAAGAGCGTACAAGACGATCGTTCCTCTCTGGATGGTTGTAGTTCGAGCGGCGGTGGCGGTTGTGGTGGTACTACCAATTCTGCACCAGCTGGTATAGCACAAACTCATGCAAATGAAACTCTCTCACTCTCATCAAATGCGAATCTGCGGAAATCACACGACGACATACCTGTTTCGCCCAAGTTGGGGAAAGGACGTAGTCCCAGTCGTCATAGTTCGCCCATGTCCAGCCGTCAAGGTTCGCTGCGCCGTAGAAACAAGAGTGCGCCACGAAATTCCTATGAAGATTATGAAGAGCGCGCTGTACCGGCGTTGAGACAGTAAGTTTAATGGTGTTCTGGTGCGTGGTCGTAAATACGAGTAGCACAGAGTTTATTTTAGAGTATTGTAGTGGTAGATTAAGAAAGTAGTCAACTGCTAAGACAACCTGCGTTGGACTGTGAATACCATATACAGTTTCTTTAGTAGTACCTGACCTTCTACAGAACATCTCAGTATCCTCACTTTTTTGGACCGAGGTCCAAGGGTAACTTTTATATCAGTCAAAAAAATTGTGTCGAGTGAATTGCCTTTTCCGAAAAACTTGATTGCCATAATATAGGAAAAATTAGATACTGCGAATGGAAGTATCAAGGGATTTCCAGTATACAACATCTAAAAGGAGTCTAAGTTCTTTAAAAAGTGGTAACATTGTTGAACTTAGTCCCTTCACTGATATGAAATGCCAACTATCTCTTGTCCATTTTACTGTCCGATTTGCGTTGTTAAGAAATATCTAAATCCGAAGGTCTGTAACTTCAGAACAGCACTAATTCGATCCTTGGTCTAATTTTTTAAAAATAGATCTCCGTATCATCTCATAATTTGTAGTTCATAGAAAATTTTATGCATGATGCTTATTTGATTAAAACTCATCCGATTCATTACTATATCACTTAGAGTTACATACCTAGAAAAAAATATTATCCGTAGTAAAAAAGTTGCCACATCATCCAACTCGGTGTCGGACATTTTATATACTGGGTTTGAACGGAACGTCATAGAACTGAGGCGATTTAAAAAAATGTGTCGATGCAGCCCTGCAGCGCTGCCAGCGCAATTTCCAAGCTTGAAGTCGTCACGGAAGGCATTTTCCGGAATAGTCTTAAGAGCCGAGATGCATGCTGCTTGGATCCCCTCCGTCGTCTCAAGATGCTTGTCTCTCATCGGCCTTTTCGGGTAAGGAAACAAAAAAGAAGCGTTGGAATGCCGGCCTTGGTTAGATAGCTGTTCACAAGAAAAGCGGTGTAAGACGGGGCGTTGCCGTGGTGCAACGCCCAATTGGCTGCGATGTCTTGTCAGACCCGATTGACCCGTTGTTTGAGTCTCTTGAGGACTTCGACGTAAAACTTGGCGTTGACGGTTTGTCTAGAAGGAACAAATTCATGGTGGACGATGCCTTTGATGTCCAAAAAAGATAACGAGCATCGTTTCCACTTTTTATATGCTCATTTATCAGCGGCCTCTTCTAGGCTCTCCAAACAGGCCTGCTGCCACCAAACACATCACTTCTTGCTAAAGCCACATCTGGGTAAGCTTGCTTCATATCAAACGTCTCTGTCGCAGATTTACCGAGTTTCAGCTTGAACCATTCACAGAAACAGCTGGGAGACAACTGACCAGCCGCTCGTTCCTTAGCTAGGAACGTACTCTACCGAATCCAGTCGGTGCGCGCACGCTACGAAGTACAGTCGTGGCGGAAGAAAATCAGTCCTATTACTTTCCGTCCAAACCCTGTGTTTTAACAATAGTTTTGTACATATGTATATTGTAGCGTATAAATTATCCTGTAGCGACCTCATAAACATTTCGGTGTACTTTTAGTTGATTTCTGTTCTTTCTTCTTCCTTTCTTTTTATATAAAAATTGTGCATTTTCTGTATGAAAAAATCCTATATCGGTGTTTGTTGCAATGTACCCATCATATGTATTTGCATTACACTCTCGTACTGTAGTTCAAATACTAATGAATTTTTAAGGGAATGTCAGGGTACTGCTCTACTGGAGGCCGATCCCAATCGCGGACGTTCGCGCTTAAACGATCGCGAACGTCGTCAGGCTGCACTGCCGATACTCGTGTTCGGCAATGATATGGTAAGACCACATAACATAATATTTGCTATAAATATCAAAATATCCGTTTCTCTTTTGCAGGTTGAACAATTCTATTCGCGGCAATTTCAAGATCGCGAGGATGGTTTGATTAGTTTGCGTAACTTTCTAAAAGGCGTGGATGCCGAACAGTCGAATACGCATGCAAACAATTCGGGCAGCGAGAGTACGGCAGGTCCTAACAAGGTGGCACGCAGTGCTGCGCTTCTGCTTCACCGCGCCGTACGCGACGCTGTCTACTCGGTGTTCAGTCAGGCCACCGAAACTGTACGCGTGCTCTTTCTCGAATATGTGCCTAGACGTGTGTCGCAAAGTGAAGTGGCACGTTGCGTCGACCGTTTGCTGCCCGAACTCCTAGCCAAGTCTGGTGATCCATCAGCGCGTATCCACACTTTGGCCCAACACACCATACTTAGTATTGCCGCTTGTCCAGAGGTAATCGAGCAGCATCTGGTGGCGCCAGCGCTTTCACGTAGCGTTAGTTCGGGCACACATCCACGTTTGGCGCTTAGTCGCATGCAAATGCTGGAACAATTGGTACTCAGTCAAGGCATCGGCACCGATAAGCATAGCGGTTTAACCTGCCGCGCACTTTCCGAGTGCGGTTGTTCGGGTATACATCATCCCGCTGAGCCGGTGCGTAAGGTGGCCGAACGTATTTTATTACTGGTATATAAAGTGAATCCACGTCTGGTGCGTAAGCAGCTACCACCGGACGATGATATAACCAGACGCAATCTGCTCTATCGTCAATTGTTCACCGAATTCGATAAGTTGGATTTGGAGCGTAAGAAGGAAATGCTAGAAGCAAATAAATACTCCGCACACAATAATAGTGATCCAATAACGCCACCGCCAAACCGTGGACGCAATGATTTGGAGCACTTGCAGCAAGCCACGGGCAGCGCTGGCGGTAGTAGCTGCGGCGGTGGTGCTGGTAGTGGCAGCGACAGCCGTAGCAGTCCTTATGGTTATATGTATAGCACAAAATCACCGGATCTGCAGTCCAGTCCGATGCGTCGCTCTGAGACGCGTATACTGAAAAGTAAAAGCGGTCATGCGCTTGGCGGCACGAATGGGTATGCGAGTGGTAGCAGTGGCGGAGGTAACGGAGTAAGTAGTGGCAGTACCGGCGGACTGGTAGGCACATTCTCTAACTGTAATGGCAAGCAGCAATACAATGAGCAACTAAAGCGTTCGATGATATCTGCAAGCAACTCTAGGAAGGGATCAAATTCGAACTCGAATTCCGAATCACTAGAAGAACCACCCGATTTGATGTGAGTATTATAAAATAACAGATATTGTAAAGAGGCATGTATAGTGAGTGGCCTCTAGGGGTGCCGCTAAACGAATAATTCTAGAGCATCAAACCTATAGATCCTCTGTAAGTTGTTGTTGGAGTGGCAGAATTCTACCTAATTTACAGTCTTTGGCCGGAAAACAATCCGCGTTCGTTCCGGTTACGTACACTTGGTAACGTTTCTGCCGCTACAACAATTACAAAAACATCCTCTGTAAGTATTAGGATGAGTGCGTGGTATGATGAATAAAGATTTTCGAACTTAACGCTCAATCACATACTTATAAAAGCCTCACACGACGTGAACCACTGAGCTTCCAGGGTTTAAAAGTGGATTAAGTAACAATAAGCATAACCTTGTATATTTCTTGTAGTATAACTATTGAATTCCTTCGGACTATATGCAATTCTTTTATTACCTTTCCAGCCATTGCCCGTTTTGCGATTGGTGCTGCAGTAGCAGCGATCAGTCTCAATTGGATCGACACTACTGGAAGTCCTGTCCTTTCCTAACCAAGTGCCCTCAATGCAGCCAAGTACTGGAAGTGGCGGCCTTAAATTATCATCTCACAAGTAAGTACCGAAAAACCGCCATACCTGCTTCAAGCTCTCATTCAATGTACTGTTATTTATATGTTTTATAGAGGAATGCGAGGCCAAGGATAGTTATGTGATGTGTGAACGCTGCACCGAGTCGGTGCATAAGCAGTTGTATGACTTGCATCAAATGGAAGACTATTGCCGCGGTATGGTAGCATTTTGTGAAATTTACTATTTGTAGCAGCGAAATATGTTTGTATGTATGTTTATTTTACAGAATTGAAGACAGGCGCTGCGCGTTGCCCACTGTGCCACGATGATGTACATCTGCCCCTAGACGGTGGCTGGAAGTTACACTTACTCAGCTCTACAGGTTGTCCTGGCAACACTAGACGCCGTGCAAAAAAATCAAACTAACTCTAATGTTTAGCGAATTTTAGTAGTAACAAACACACATACATACAAACCTATGTAGATTACATGAAGTTTAGAAAGCGAATTATTAACTACTCTTCAGTGGAAGAGTTGCACTGCTGACTGCAGGTAATTAAACACACACAAAAACAAAAACAATTTCAAAAAGGTAGGCAACACAAAAAAAAAAGAAAAGATAATTTCGAATTTCGCATTCAAAGGAATATATTGAAAGCCTTTATTCATCGGATTTAGTAATCGTTAAATGAATTGTGTTATAACTCGAGTAGTTATTCGAAACAAGTGTTTCCACCCACACAGGTGCAACTGAGAACGTATACATAAATACATACGTAAACTTATATTAGGGATTTATGCAAAATATGTTAAAAATAATTCTCGAAAGCGTAAAAGACGTTTTTAAAACAACTAAAAAGTTAATTATAACCGCTTTTGTAAGAATGCATATACATACATATTCTATTTTTACAATTTGCAGTTACTTAATGAGTTTTATAATCGAATTTAAACAGTGCGTTTTTGTAAACCAGTAAGTATGTATATACCTATAGCATAGTATAGTAAATCCTTTAAATTAAATTACTGTTAATTTATTAAAATATTTCTTAAAATAAGTTTGTTCTGCTTAGTTAAAATGGTAATTGTATTCCTAAGTTGTTAACTTTTATACTAACACAAATTTATACTTTGCTTTTTAAGTGAAACCTATGAAATTTTATAATAAGTTTTATATTGCGTCCAAATGATTAAAAAAACCATCCAAAAAACTACACTACAAAAATACATAAAGCGAAACCTTATACGAATTCAATTTAGCTACACAAAAGTGATGAAAAAATCAATAAAGTATTCATTGAATAAATAAATCAAAAATCAAATTTAATAATTGCTGTTTTATTGCGCTTCAAATATGTAATGGTTATTTGAGAAAAAAAAATTGTGTATGGTATTATATAAATCTTTTAACAGTTTATAATTTTTAACATAAACTGTATCCATTAAGCATGCGTTGCACTGTAGGTTCAATAAAAAATATTACTGGTGATAAATAGCATACCATATATTTAACATACTACACCAAATACAGTTTGAAAGGCACTGTTGTCGCCATGCTCTTCGTAATTTTGACAGCACTCAAGCGGCATTTGCTCTCTCCACTCAGTTGATTTTAAGCGAAGTGTCAAAAATCGCCGCGTTGCTTGCAGTAGAAAAAAATTGATTTCCACTCATTTGTTCACGGGTTTTGCGGGCGATCGTGTTGTCGTGTGTTGTATTTTCTTGTGAATTGCACGATTTCGATTTTGCGGTGGGGTATATTACGTACGCATTTTTCTTTTTAATTAGATGAATAAAATCATCAATAAATCCGGTTTTTTATAACACAAAATCGAATTTGAATTGTGCTAAATTACGTCTAAATGTAATTCTAAATAATATCGATTAAGAGCAAGTGAAATATTGTGAATCTAGATTAGTGAAAAAGCCTACATTCACTGCATAGGTTTATGTGTGTGAGCGTTGTATTGTTGCGCTAACCCCTCGTACCTGCTGTTGATTAGCCATCCTCGCCGGATTTGTACGCATCTTTATGAACTGCTTGATTATTCCAAGCCGCCAATTATTTGTGTGTGTGCGCAAACACAGCTTGTAACAGCAACAATATAAATGGGACGTGTGTTTATAGCTATTTGCATACATTCCTTTTAATTGAATTTGCTTCGGTTTGAAATTCATCTCTAATATAGTGCAGATTATATGAATTAATTGAAGCACTACACGCTTCCGTAACAAACCAGCAACACTCTTTTGTATACCCTTCTAGCTTTTTGACGGTGCTGGGACAGATTTGTCCAGCTGTAGTGTGTTAAAGAATCACATTTCCTAATCCCAAGTCAAAATGACGTTACAAGAGTTATTGAATTACAAATACCTCACAAAGGAACAACTAAATGGCTTTGACAACTACAAAGTAAGTGCCTAACAAAACAAATGTTGTTGAAATATAAATAATAATTAAATAAATAATTACAGTACAGCGCGCGTGATACCTCACCCCTGAGCGTATATGTAATGCATCCATTCTGGAATTGGACTGTCAAAGTAAGTTGAAATAGCAATAGAAAACCTGTTCAGCACCTTATAAAGAAACCAGCTTAATTGAAATTTGTTATCGCTCAATTTGCGCAAAAATTTGCAATTTTTTAAATATTTGACCTAAACAAAACCCAGCCTTCGCCGGTATTGAAAAAAAATCAATTTATCAAAACAAAAAAAAAAAACTATTGCAGAGGGCAGTAATTAACTGGCGTTAGGAAAATCAATAATCATAAACAAACCGCTTGGCAGACAAAAGCCGTATGTACACAGCTCAATGTCATGTGATTAGAAATTATAATTATAGTTGAAAAGGTGTACTACAACCAAACGTTTCAATAAAGAAATAAAAGAAAATTGTGCACATGTAGCTTTAAGTGTATAGATAAATGCTATTAATGCTTTAGGAACACTTAAAAAAAATGTTCTTCTAAGTAGATATGTAAACACCACTTCTACTTCATTCTTAATTTATAATATTAAGTTAATACCATATTAATGTTGGAATTTGTAAGGACTTGTAATTATTAATACAATAATCTTCTTACTATCATTTGTAGTTCTTTCCCCGTTGGCTGGCACCAAACGTTATGACTTTTCTTGGCTTCCTTTGTACAGTGGTAAATCTGTTGCTTCTATCCTATTATGATTGGAATTTCTACGCCAGTTCTGGCTTACCAAATACTACCCCCATACCATCTTGGGTGTGGCTGTGCTGTGCTGTAAATATATTCTTGGCCTATACATTGGATGGCATTGATGGGAAGCAAGCACGTCGCATTGGTTTATCGGGTCCGCTGGGTGAACTCTTCGACCACGGTCTCGACTCTTATACGGCAGTGCTAATACCCACATGTCTGTATAGCATTTTTGGACGCAGTCCCGAGTACTCTGTGGCGCCCGTACGCATGTACTACGTATGCTGGATGGTGTTCTTCAATTTTTATGTTTCTCACTGGGAAAAGTATAACACAGGTGTTCTGTATTTACCGTGGGGTTACGATTTGAGCATGTGGGGTTCAACAGCTATGTACCTGTTGACATGGTGGTTCGGCTATCAATTTTGGCAACATACACTACCTATGGGTATCACGCTCGGACATATGATGGAGTTTGTTTTGCACATCAGCGCTATGGCCAATACACCGATGGTGATAATTAATGTTTACAAGTAAGCCATATGTCGTATATATTTTTTGTTTGTATTTTCGTTAATGACTTTTTTATTCATTTAATAGCTCATACGTGCAGCGCACGGGCAAAATGCGTTGCTTCAGTGAAGCAATGCGTCCATTATGGCCACTTTTGGTATTCCTTGTTATAATGCTTCTGTGGCCTTTCATCTCACCGAATGATATCATGGAGAAAGATCCACGTATTATGTTTTTGCTGAGTGGGACAATATTCTCGAATATCAGTGTAAGTATGGAACTAAATAGTGACGAGGTATTAGAAATGTTAGCTGTTTTCAAAACAAGGCGGTGACGCAAAACTGTCCCGCGTGAAGCGATTACTTGTTTAGACTCAAATGATTTATATAAATTTCCCGATGATTCATATTTAATTAATGTTGTATGCGTTAACTTATGATTCGTACAGTTGAAACGATTACTATTGATTTGTAGAGCCGCAAAATATGTGTATGTTTTGCATTGCAGTAATACATTTATCTTATCACAACAATGATAGCAAACAGAAATGTGCTCACAAATGCCTTCACTTTAAATAGCTGGTACTTTTTGTTCATGGAAAGTATTTCAAGTGAGCGAAGTAATCGCACACAATACCCTTTCCTGATATCATTCAATATTTTAAACTGTTTCACTTAGTAAATGTGAAATCAAAAATCTAATCTCAAAATATGCGACCTAAATGACATAACAAAATAAGAAGTGTTCAATTCCTTGTTTAAATAGTTTTCTGTATTCCATTCAGGTAGTGTATATAGACATTTGAATTGCAAATAGTTTAAGTTTTATATTAATTGCACGTTTTGTATTAGTTTTGAAATTGCTGATATGTTATCTGCTGCGCGTTGCGACGCTTCACTATTTGTTGAGTCTATTTGAAGTGACTGCTAGTCATATTTTCATCACATACTAATACAACTAAGTTCATAAAGCAAACAATTCAAATCAAAACAAAAACACGTTAATCTCGGCTGCAACGAAGCTATAATACCCTTTTCAATATTCTAATTAGGCAATAATCTGTGAAAAATTTTGTAACGATGCCTGCTTAAATAAAAATTTGTCCGTACGAAGACATGAGTTTGATCGGGTAGTTTCTATGACTGCTGATCTGAACAATTTGTTAGGATATTATAGTGCTACCTTGAGACACCTTTTCAAATGCAAAATATTTCCATACAAGGATTGGATTTTGATCAATCAGTTTGTATGACAGCTATATGCTAATCCGATATCGGCGGTACTGACAAATGAGTTTCTTTCGGAGAAAAGTGCGTGTGCAAAACTTACGAGACAGACGCACATGACTAAATCCATTGAGCTCTTTACGCCGATATATATTTTATAAGGCATCCGACATTTCCGACTGGGTTAAAAATACCGTTTTAAACTGGATATTATATCCGATAGCGATTTTCGATTTTTTTTTGATGATGCGTTGTTTTGCATTTTAGTTGACGATATATAACCTGTTCAGGGTATAAATATATGCATATGTATATAATAACTGATCACAAAAACTGCAGTGCGTTAATTATGGCTTATCTTGTTAACTAGATGACTAAACGAATGATATGATTTTTTGTTGTAATAGCATTGAAAAATGTATATAATAACACTTATTGCGCATAGAGGCGTGATAATAATATTTTTTTGCGGCTTGTCAAACCAAACTGATAAGTTCACCATTTGGGCACTTCAAAAATCGGTCTTACGTATGTAGGTCATTAGCAATCTATATTTTGATAATACACATACATGTACATATGTATATTTGCAAAATTTTATTAAACTAATAACACTTTTCTCTTCTCCCCCTTAGTGCCGTCTGATTGTGGCGCAAATGTCCAATACGCGTTGTGATGTGTTTCATTATATGATGCCAATATTCTTGGTCTTCGTGGGCATTGGCTTATGGATACCGCTACTCGAGCGTCTAATGCTCTATGTTCTATTCGTCGTCACCACACTAACACACTGGCATTACGGCACAAATGTGGTAAATGAAATGTGCGAGCATTTCAATCGCATTTGCTTCAGCGTGAACAAGCGGGAACCAGCCGTAAGAAATGCCCAAGATGTACGTCTGCGCGACATGGAGAAAACCGACTAAACAATACAACCAAACCAAAAAAAAAGACAAGTGTGCTTATGCAAATGCAAAAATAAATCATTTGCAGTTAGGCAAAAACAAAAGTAACAGGAGGCTCGATATAAACGTTTACCCTTTACTTAATAATTTACCGATAAGAAAGTGTTTTCAAAGCAAGTTTAGCTTTATTGATTGGTCTCGGTAAAGTGCAAGTATGTACATATGTACATTGAAATATATTAATGTAATATATTTTTGCTACATAGCGCTCTCTCATATTTTTGTGCATTTACAAACCGTGCAATGAATTCGTGCTCTCTACAACGTGATCTTGAAAGAATTGTCACTAAATAATAGGTTTTTGAATACGGCAATGCCATTTAGTGTCAATAAAATAAAGACAGTATAGATGTAGAAGATTAGTTGGCAGCTCAGTTCATTTAAGTTCATACAAAATTCTAAAAAGCTTGAAGTGAAGTAATTATTTATTATGCAACTGTAATAAAAAGCGTATAATTAATAATTGCAAACAGCCATATAATCTAAACTATTTATTCAAATTTATTATTTCTTTGCGCTCTCGTGCTTTTGCGCTGTTGAAGTGAAGTGGGTGCTGAAACTAAATTTTTTACTAAATTTAAAAATTTAATTAATTGCCATTGCGCTTGTTTTTCGTTTATTTACAATAACTGTATGTATTTTCTTATTGCTTTCGGCAATATTTTTCGCTCATTTAGCACCACACATCACTTGCCATTATTTCTTCGTTAATTCTTCGCCTCATTTCACATCACCTTAAGTTACTTATAAGTTAATAGTATTTATTTTGTGTATTATTTTATTGCCAACAAAATAATTTATTTAAATGAAGTCATCAAAAGTTTACCAATAACCGCTTAGACCTCTTAATATTTTTATTTATATAAATAATAATTTAACGCAAATTTCATAAATTTTATTTTTATAAAACTAAAAGAAATATACATACATATATACTTATGTATATAGAAAGTGAAATGTGAATATGTCATTTGTGTTCGTGAAAATTTTGAACTCGAGCTTTATGATGCATGTTTTAGTTTAGTTTTTAGTTAGTTAAAATTAGCTACTTCCGAATATTGTGTATGTGTGCATAGACGAAACATACGTATGTCTTCTAAAATACAATATAAATAAATAAACTATATATTTAAGTAAAACTAGTGTTTTAGACTGAATAAAGCTGTGCGCAGCTTTAATGGCGTATAACAAACATTAGAACAACAAGATATTAAAACTAGGTAAATTTTGTTTATATATTTAAATTTTCCAAAATCAGAAAAATCATTTTTAGTGCGCTGTGCTAAGATATTAATTTAACATTTTATTTGTTTAAGTTGCTTTTGTGTATAAAATTAAATAGAAATACAAATATATTTTTGTGTGAAAAAGTTTCTACTTCCAAATAAATTAGACAGAAAAAATTAAAAAAATATTAAAATAATTTAAAAATATTAAAACAATAAATCATATTTTCAATATTCAGATATTTTCAATTTCCTAGAAAGACGTACAACATACGCTCTTTTTATCACTAGAAACTTTGTAACATGCAGTGCAAACCCATAAACTCTTTACAAAATGCAATATATTGTAACTAAATAAATAGCGAAGACAAACCACAGACACACTGTAATTTAAAAAGACATACCACTTAGCTTAATTTCGTTCGGTAACTAGTGTTGAAATGTTAATTATTTATGCAGTATGTATACATATGTACGTGCTATACCTATGTATATGTATATTTTTATTTATGTATTGTATATAAATATGTACATGTACAAAAATTAATGAGATTAAAGAAACATACATTGCTGATACAAATCCGAAGTTGTTCGCTTTAAATTTGTACAAAACTGTTCTTAAGAGGCTAAGAAAACAGTTCCGAAACAAACATTTTAAACCACTTTTCAGTGGTCGGTAGGCAGTACCAGCGTTTGAAGCCACCAACATTTGAATTTTTATTGATAACTGCATTACAAAAATGGTATATATAGCCATCATCATTAATTAATTAATTAAACAAGTTGAATCTCACTTGTCATTTTGCATACTATCTCCTAGTGTGCGTTTAGTAGGCATTGGTCTACAAGTTCCTAATGGCCTAGAGAGAATGCTGGAGATTTTTTGAACTACTTGAATTTACAAAAGTTCGTACGCAAACCTAGACTTTTGCATAGGCACCAGTTGGCGAGACTTCAGTTTGCCGTAAAGTACCTTTTTTTGGGAACTCGGTTCGCTAGAAGTTTTCACGGAAGATTGATTGTGATATGGACCGAATTTGCTCATCAAGAAAGACTTCAGTTTGTTTTGTGTGCCACAAAATAAACTCGGAAAAATACATAGTTCTTCGGCATAACATGTTAGTGAAGTTTGGTGACTAATTTTGGGGTGTAATGTGGACATTCGAACATGATAACGCACCAATACATAGAGCTACGTCTACTCGGGGATTTTTGGAAAGTAAAAATACTGATATAGTATTGGAATGGCAGGCAATAAGTCGGGACTTAAATCCTATCAAAAATATATGGGGACATTCTATCCAAGAAAATATATACAAATAGGGACCATTACTAAACATTTTGGAGTAAAAAAGAGCAATCCAAAAGGAATGAAAAATTTTGGTTGGTCTTTATTGTAAAAGTTTAGTTGGCCGATGACCTTTCGGTGACATCTATTGGCAAAATTCGGAAATACTTTTTCGACTACCCAATATATACAACTGAAAATCTTAAGAATAATAAATTTTCAATTTTCTAATCCCAAATACCTCTTTGAAAATTAAAACAAATTTAAAATAATTAAATAAATGATTAGTCTCTGCTCTCAATAATTTTTTATTCAAAGAAATAAGTTGAGACACTATCAACTTTCTTCAGGTCCATAATGTCTACGGACACGATTTTTATCAGATAATAATTTAAATTAAAGTATATAATAAAAACTTTCACTTCGACATTTTAAAAAATAATTTGAGTAAAAAATGCCAATTCCACGAAAACGTAATTAAAAGTTTTAATAAAGTAATTAAAATAAAAGATAAGCGACCGAAATCCGAAAAAAGCAGGAAAGTTAAACCTGTATTGCATTAACGGTCGCATTATTACAAATTATCATCAGATAAGCTTGTTACAAGCGCAGTTCAATTACCTTTCCCCTAATTTTTTGACAAATTCAATAGCAGCACTTGCGAAAAGAAAAAATAATTCGCGCGAGTTACTTACATAAATATATTCATATATGTATGCGTGTGTGTAACTGTATTTATGGCATATAACGCAGGTGTGCGCAAAAAAACAAAAGACTTAAACAACAAACTCGGCAGCATTTCAATCACGTTTCGCATGCTCATCACGTAGCAAATGAGTTTAGCAGACGAAATGACGCGCAGATTTAAAATATTTTATTCTCGCTGGCATTTTACTATTATTTACATTATTCTACGTTGTACAATTCACTAGAGTTTCATGTAAGTAAATAGGCATTGACGCATGAGTCAAGTGTAAGGGACTTTACAGAAGCTGCTGAGCTTCATAAGGCACGACGGAAAAGTCCTTGCAACGGTTGAATTGAAATGCTTGTATTAAAAAAAGAGTAAAAAGATATGAGTACGCGTTTTTTGTTTAAATAAAATTAATTAAATTATTATTTTTTTTTATTAATTTACTAAAAATACAGAAAATCATAAATAATAAGGAATAAAATAAAATAATTATACATAATAATAATAAACCGAATGGTACATTAAAACAACAAAAATATGAGCTACGGCTGAATTGAAGTTCTAATACCCTTTACTGGGGCATATCTTACAGCATAAATGGTATAAAAAGTTATTTGTATTGATTTTAATCGGACAGTTTATATGGCAGCTATATGCTATAGTGAGCCGATCTAGACAATTTCTTCAGATATTGCAGAATTGTCATGGAAAATAATCCATGCCGAATTACGTGACGATATCTTGTCAACTCAAAAAGTTTTCTATACAAGGACTTGATTTAGATCGGTCAGTTTGTATGGCAGCTATATGCTATAGTGGTCCGATCTGGACAATTTTTTTCAGATATTACAGAGTTGTCATATAAAAAAGTTCGTGCCGAATTTCGTGAAGATATCTTGTCAAATAAAAAATTTTTCCAACCAGAACTTGATTTCGATCAGTCAGTTTGCATGGCATGGCCGCCATAATGGTCCGGCAGTTCCGACAAATGCGCAGTTTCTTGGAGAGAAAGAGATGTGCGTAAAATCTCAGACCGATATCTCAAAAGTTGAGTATATACGGACTGACGGACGTGGCTAAATCCACTAAGCTCGTCACAAGGATCATTTATATATACTTTATAGCGTCTCAGGATTTCCTTTGGGACGTTATAAATTCCTTAGTAAACTTAATACATCTTGTCCAAGGTATAAAAATACCAGCAACTGTCGTATGTGAACATAACCAGCACACATATTCAATATTTGCCCATCTTAGTCTTCTCACGAACTTCGCGTTTATTTAACAAACACGCATTTGTTTTTCATCTACAAAAGCCTCAACCTTCAACTTCAAACAAACCGTTAATTAGTCAACGGTAAAAAACAAACAATAAAATGGGTCAACAGCGCTGTGAATTATTCCATTGTGACACATTTTTAAGGAGCGTCTGCTCAAACGCCAACAAGACTTTCATAGTGCTCGTAAAGAGTATATGGCTTAGTAAACATTTATTTGTATGGCAACAACAACAAGGTAGAACCATTGCAAACGCGACCTTCCGCACCAAAGCTTTTGGTTTTTCGCTTTATTAGAAGCCATATAAAGATTTTAATGAATAAGGTTAGATCTACTGGTTCTTAGTAATTACAGATAGAGGTTCTCTTTATTTTAAGCTGAAGTAGTTGTCATACAGGACGTCAACGTTGTTTTAGAATTTTAAGAGCGACTTGATGTGTAATTTTGATACTTTATCCAGCCCCTTGAACTGCAGAGACACTAGATATTTAAGATCAGTTCAAGGTAATGCCGGACAGAGGCATACGAGGTGCTCCAGTGTCTCACTCATACCTGTTTTTCTGTACTTTCTGCATGTAATGTCGTTACATATGCCCAGCCGGCTCAGATGTGATGACAGTACCTGTCAAGTGCAAGGCCAACATCTGCCCAGTAGACCTTTCGAGGACGTGTAAGTAAAAATCTTTTCTTGGGGTCTCTTGTACATGATCTTGTACGTTCTGTGTGTCTTAAGCATTCCGTCGCACCGTGATCCGTTTGTCAGAACTTTTGAAAATTTCGTTGTATATCGTTTTTAGTGACTTCCGCATTTTCTGTACCGATTCGTTAGCTAGACGGATGACTTTTTTGGTCGCCTTATCAGATATTTGGTTTTCCGGAATTGTTTTGTGGTCTGTAAATAAAATGAAATACCGTTATAAGTATACATATATGTATATATGTAGTTTTCAACTGACAAGTAATACTATATGTATACCGTTATTATAATCACAAAGCCAATTAGCTGCAATAAAAATGAAAAAACTATTTAGAAGAAACCCACATCAAAGTATCTATAGAACGACGGCAGGTATGTAATTGAAAAAGTAAAGACAAACAGTAAATAGTGTAAAATAGGTGAGGCTGAAAGCAAGCCAAACGCGATTGCATTTCTTCTGATGTTGGAAAGAAAAGTTGCCACACAACCCGCCACTGTTGAAAGAGTTGATAGAGAAGAAAGCAGATGAGCTGAGGCAAGTCTTTTATGCCATAGCCAAAGCAAGGTGCGTTTGCGTACAAATAAATAACAAAACAGCAAAAAAAGCAACTGAAAATTCTCAAAGCAACCAATTGAGCGCATTGCTCATGGTCAGAAGCATGGAGATGAGCAGTGCACAGTGGCAACAGACGCGCGAAGTATTAAGTGAACGCTCGCACGCAGCACAGAACAGTTGCGTTTGGAACGCGTGAGAGTTAAGAACGTTCGTCAGACGGGCTTCTTCTGCTCGTGCATAAAAAAATTTACACTAAACTTTGAAAGTCGGCGAAAAGTTAACACAATTTCGAGTTAACGTATATATAAAGAAACCTCGCGTAATACGAAAATATTGGAAGAAGTTATGCGGAGCGCGTTTTTAATTTTTGTGATCGTTGTCAGCTCGGCAGCGGGTCACAGGTATGGCAATTTACCAACCTCCGCAAGTTATGCGTTGCCCGCAAGTGTAACAAGTGCTGCTGCTGCATCGCGTGCTAGTAGTGTAGCCACAACAACAGCAACTAGCCCCAGCTCCATAAAAGAAACTCCAACTCCAACCGCCACCATTGAGTCAGCCGGCGGAGCGGAGAGTGCAGCTGCAGGCGAAAGCGGTGCTGTTACCACCACACAAGCCGCGCCAACCACAGTTACTATTCCCGCTGTGCCGGCTGCTTCTAGTACGGCAAAGAATGAGGAAGCCGCCAGTGAAACTCTAACCGAGTTGCCCATAGCCTCGCCGCCGACATCGCTTTTACCACCCGACAGCGATGTGGACTCACCGCAACGTCGTGTGGTAACCTATGATCAGCGTCAGGACGGTCAGTATAATATACGTGCCGATTTGGAGAATTTCATGATCGTACTGATACCACCGTCACCATCTGAGGGCATAGACTTACTCGATTTGTTGTCCTCAGTGCGTCGCAGTTCGTTGCGTTCGAAATCGAAGCGCAAACATTTCGCAAACAGCGTAGGCAGCACCAAATATCGTCACCCTTTGAAATCATCAGTAACCTTTCCTTCAAGTTTGCAGTATGTGAGCCGTCAGCAAGCACCACACTCTTTAGAAGGATCGCGTGGTTACCTCACCGCACCGCAATTTGCGCAATCTCCTTTTGATGCCTTCCTCGGTGCGCATGGTTCCCCGTCATCAGTATTTTCTACTTTGGGTGCATCTTCCAATCGTCTCTCAGATTTCATTGAAGGTCGCACTACATCTCGTTTTGATATCGCCGCTAATGAAGAGAATGCTTCAGCGGATTTACAACCTGATCGCCCAGTGGATGTATTACCGCCACCATATCCACTTGCTTACCAGCACCTCATCAAACCCTATCATCTGGAGGCTGAGCCAACGGTCATCCAAGCTTTACCACCGCCAGAGTTGAACAGCGCACCCGCGCGTATTTCCGGCAACTATCTGGATAGCTATAATCAGTTGCTGGCACCTGGTCTGGCAGCTGGAAATAATGCTGTCGCTGGCGACGTCGCTACGATTTCTAGCACCACAACAACCGCAGCGGCCAAACCCACAGAAAACAGTTATTATCGCATTTCGCGTGCCATACGCGGCGACAGTTTCCTGGACTCGAATCGTGTGAGCTCACCGAATAGTATACATCAAAACAGCGCTGATCTGCAGCCGCTTTATCGCGCAGATCACTCACTGGGCGCTACTTATCTATATCCGCCGATCGATACGCCACGTGTCTACTTTCATCCAGAGTCGAATGGGAAAAGCTTTGAGGCGCCACACGATGCCATTGATCGCTCACAGATTTTGGACGATGTAGAGGATAATGCACGTGTGGGTGAGCTGTATGTGCCGCCCCGTGAGCTCAAAGACGACATTGAGTGGGAGCAGTTCTTCGACACGATGGTCAAGGAGGCCAACGATTCTCTGTGCATGCACGGACAGCGACGCGACAGCTACGGCATTTGTCGCCAAGTGGAGGGCTATTGAGTATGAAGACTGCACTGAACTGTTTACTATTTTCATAAGAAACAAAATAATAGAATTAGTGAAATTGGACGCAAGTTGTATTGAAGGTATCTTTTAAGTATCTTAGTTGAAGAAAACTATTCAAACGTTTTATAATATATTTTAAATGAAGAATTGCTACACTCTAAGCATAAACAGACATTTAACTATAACGATTATATAAACGAATGAACCAATTTATATTTATGCCTTTAGTGCAAAGTATTAATAAAGATATTGAATTATCGGAAGCATTATCTTGTATTAAGGGAGGGTGGAAACTGGAAATGTATTTGGAGTGCAAAACTTAATCGAATTATTTTTTAATTTAATGGATGTAAGGTTTAACCGATTTTGAAAAAAAGAAAAATATTTTACATGCGACAGGAATCGACTTTAAGTTTTATAATACCTTCACCTTAGCTAAAAATTGTGGTAGGAGCATTCTTCTTAGAGTGTTCTTAGCTCCTATTTAACACTTTTGATTTAAAATATTCTTCGGAGGTTCGTAATAATCTACATACTTTTTTGTCATATTACAATTTCTGAGGTAGGTACAAATATGTAATAAAAGAGATCTTTGATAGTGTAAGAAATAAGCACCGATTCTTTGATTAGTGAAACATTTTAAAATTTTTGTTCTTGGAATCCTTTTTTTCGTTACATGATAAGTATCATATATGTATGTACATAGATGGCGGTACTGGCATTAAATCCATATGATTTTTAGTTTACCCTAAACTTCAAAATGCGTTTGTATCGTATTAGAATGATTTTTTTAAGGTCAAAAATACAGTTGAAGCAAAGACTTGGACTATCAAGGATTGATATGGTAAGTTTAGACGTGGTGAAAAGAGTACCGAAGACAGTTAACGCAGTGAATGCTCAATAGAGGTTGTTACCGATGAAAACATCAAAAAAGTCCATAAAATAATTTTGGATGACCGTAAAGTGAAGTTCCACTCCAAAGTGTGGAAAACCACAATAGTAGGCCAGCAAGATTACGGCGTCTGTATTTTGAAGTTCCAATGGATTAATTTTTATTGACTATTTTGAGAAAGGAAGCACCATCCACAGCGACTATTACATTTATGGGACCGTTTGAAGGACGAAATCGCCCAAAAGCGGTCGCATTTAAAGGAAAAGAAGGAAAAGAAAGTACTGTTCCACTAAGACAATGCAAGGTGCCAGAAGTCAGTCAAAACGATGGGAAAAATTGTTTCTGCAACCACTGTATTCTTCAGAATTGGCCCAACTACTGTTTCCTGTTTACAGATCTCAATAAAACTGAAAAGAATACTCGCTGGGAATAAATTTGATCGAATGAAAAGATGATCGCCAAAACTGGGACCCAATTTGGAACAAAGAATCAAACGTACTACAATAAATCACCCTTGCAGGGAACTATGTTGAGTAAAAGAAAACAATGTGCTTGGGACTCTTCAATTAACCTGATAGGAGTCAATCCACCTCTGTTGATGAAGATAACATCGAAATAGTAAAAGAAACAGTGCATGAGAATCTTCGCCTTAATATCAGAGATAAAGCCGAACAGCTCATCATCTCTTATGTATCGGCTAAACACATTTTTTGTAAGAGGTCGAGGAGAGGACTCTACATATGGCACATAAGAATATGATGTCGAAACAAACAATCAAGCGAACGGCGCTCCAGAATTAGTCGAAACTCGCTGAAGGTACTGAAGCTTCTCCCAATCGAGGCGTATGACAAGTGTATGGAAATTTGACATACATACATACTTGAAATGGCTAAGGAGCATATTTTAAAGCCGTTAATAAAGATTTGTGTTAAGATCCATGAAAATAAAGTTTTTGTTTTTGTTATGACAGCTCAGATATGATCGTTCTTGCATACGACACATATTCTGTGATATATATAGCAACATAACCATCGCTGTTATATCCATACATTAGCGCAAAAGTAACACCCTGTGACAAGTAGTTGTCCTAACTCCTCCCTTTTAAGTTAATTTAGAAAAACCGAAATAGTTTTAAGAGCAAGTGTTTTCTTCTCTTGGCTTATCCTTACTAAAAGTCTCCGACACCTTTTTTTGTTTTTGAGTAGCCAAAGCAGCTTACGCTAAAAAAGTACACTATTGTTGAAAATATTTTCCACATTGAACACAATGCGACCAACATTTTCTTAGCTGTTCTCATATTTGTATTTGCTGCAATAAAATCGTACCGTTAATTACATAAATCAATATTTCTATAACGGTACATGAGACGTATTATAGCTTTAGAGGTCTTTTTTTTTACAATTTTGAAAGCATAAATTAAATGTCATGAGCAAGAGCATCTTGAAAATTTGTCTACTCATCGATAAGATGCATTTAAACTTTACATTACACTTAGTAGCTGGAAGAAACAACAATAAATATTTGCTTATTTACTTATTGACATGCAGTAGCGGTGTTTGTTTAGTAAGCTAAATGTTGTGGCAATTGAAATTAATTTGAGGTTAACAGATTTAAAAAGCAACTATTTATTTTTCACTTTAATCCAGTGGAATGCCAAGTTTACTAAGTATATATACATACATATATATGTATATACAATATGTTCATATGTACATATGTGCATGAGAATATAAGAATTCTAAGCAAATACAAATATTAATAAAACACACAGTTTACACCGTAAATTAGCGCCAAACTAGGCGTGGAACATGTTAAAAAGAGCACGGATTTACAAATATATACACATACATACATACCAATGTACGTAGCTCCATTTATTTACCGGTGTGTTATTCCTTTATGCCTACTTAACTACGCTAATAATACAAATTCGACTCTTTCACGGAACAAATACAACAGACCCAATATTTACTTTTTGATTTTACTTCCGCAATTGTCCACTACATACTTGTTTACATACATAGTTAACATATAAAATATGTGTTCTCATACTATATATTTTAATATTTTTCTTTAGAGAATTCTCACAATTTTCCAGCATTTTGTTGCTCTGTCGCAAGCGTTAATTGCCTACCTTAGTAAATCGCGCTAACTGTTGATGACAAACCGCACACAAAGCTCCATATACTAATATGTATGAGTACAGAGTATATATGCATGTGTACTTAGTATTCATATGAAGAAAAAACTGACGGAAGGTGTACGACTCGAAAATTAATAAGAATATTTATTGTATTTACCGCTCATCTTTACAGTTACGAACAAGTTCTCAATGCAATGCTCACCTATGAGGCGTCGACTTTGCCAGTTTTAAGTGTGAATTTTATTGGCAAAAACAATTATTAAAGCTGTGATTTTCATTTAACTTTTTATTGCGTTTTAATGCATTTTTATTGCATTCATAGCTTCTTTTTTATTTTGCCTTTTCGACCTCACGTTTTATGCTAATTATAGCTCGCATTCGCTAATTTTACTATAAAAACCGTTAATCAGCTGTTTTCAATTTAGAATGAGTCAAACAAAAAGAAAAGTATGAAAAGTCGAGTAATAATTTGCTACTAAACCGAAAGCAGATCTGCTTTCCTTTATTTAGATATTAATTAATATTACACGCATTCCAGGCTAAAATGGAGGATGCACTAGTCACCAGAATTTCTGGTACAGGATTCCAAGATATTAGAATTATCTCATCATCTTTTTCTAATTGACGTTTAGCGTGTAACGAATCCTAGATCGCCATCTGAAAGTATGACAACTAACAAGTCAATCAAAAGACCCCGGTCGATCATAGTAAAACACGTTTTTTTTGACAAAATTCGTTTTTTTTATTCAATATATTCAAGTGTGATATACTGATTATAGCGACCCTCCAACTTTTCGATATAATTTTTGTAGTACGATTTGTCTTTTGTTTCACAAAAGGCCTTAGTTTCGGCGATCACCTCTTTATTTGACGAAAATTTCTTTCCGGCAAGCATTCTTTAGAGATCTAAAAACAAAAAAATAGTCACCCAATTCATAGATTTTTGCCATCGTTTTTATTGACTTGTAACATGATATCTTCCTTTTTTTCTTCAAACGCGGCCGTTTTTTGGCGAGTTCGTCCTTCAAATGGTCCCATAACGCTATGTAATAGTCCTTTTGATGGCCCATCCTTTTTCAAGGTAGTCAATTAAAATTAAAATTACTCCACGCTTTTTTCAAAATACAGATGCCATAACCTTGACAGCCGACTGTTGCGCTTACAGCGCGTTCATCGTATGCAGTCCACTCGGATGACAGTCGGCTGGAAGTCGGCCTGAAATGATGGAACCGTATTTCATGTATTGCCACATATTGACACAAAATCTCGGGTTTATTACGTTTGAACAACTCCAAGCTCTTTTCCGAATCGTCAACTCGTCCTTTTGTTTTGGTCAAAAGTGAGATCGCGCGAGATCCACTTTGCATAGAACTTCCTCATACCCAAATATGTGTTCGTGAACGATATGGTAAATACGTTCGGTTGATATCTTTATAGTGCTTGCTTTCTCGAACAACTTGACTTTACGGTCATCCAAATCTATTTTATGGACTTTTTTGATGTTTTTGTCGGTAACAACCTCTTTTGGGCGTGTCCGAAAACTCGCCATCAAGCCAAGTTTTAGCGTCAACTGCATTTTTTCCTTTCAAAAGAAATCCGGACGGACGGGCGAATGGACAAACAGTCACTCGGATTTCAAATCGTCTCATCATTCTGATCATTTATATTTAATTTAGTTTTAGGTGATATAAATAACCGTTAGGAGAACAAAACTGTTATATGTACTCAGCAATATGTTGAAAGAATATAAAAAAAAGCTCGATATTAGTAACGAGATGATTGATAACTATTTAATAGAAGACCATCATAGACCGTAGAAATTTAAAGATTTTCTCCAAATCTAAGCTTTTGCTTTAACTGAGTGTTAAATTCCTCAAGAGCAACTGGAAAATCACAATTTTAGAATTATCTTAATTTCTACACACTTTAAAATAACAGTACTTCTGTTAGCAAAACTCCACCAACCACTTGCCAATTACAGTTAGATTTACGCGCATGCGCAGGAGCCAATTACTTCGCAGCTTAATGGACGCTTACATTTTTGCAACTTTTCTGCAAATATTTAAGCCACACAGGCATCCAGTTAGAAAGAAATACAAAAACAAAAACAATAACACACAGCAATGAATTATGTGGAGATGCCGCTAGTGATTGACAAGCAGCCTGTTTGGCTTTATGTGTGTGTGCGTCGGCTTTAAGGAATTCATATGTTTTGCATTAATGACTTCAGCACATTTCTTTTCTAACGAAACAACTTTTACACACACACGCACTCACTCATACATGTGATATACGTATATTTGCTACTTCAAAGGCGACACACATTCTAATTGAATTTACTCGCACGCAAGCACTGCCGACTGACCGGTTATTGCTAAATGCCTGGCATTGGCATTCAACTTGATTGGCTCTGCAACCTGTTGCAAGTTTCGTTTGGCTGCGCCAATGCATTCACTGGCTGCCACACAACTGATGTTGAGCAGGTTCAATGACTTCAAATAATCGGCTGCTTGGCTGACGGATGGACTAGTCTGGAAAGTGTTCGCGGCTGCTGCAGCTGCCACAACAACACTATTGCAAAATCTCTAACAGACACTTTGTTGCAATGCATAGAACGGTTTCGCGTTGCATAGCTGGTAAATGTTTGTTTGGCTTGCCAGAGCTTCAACAATTGTTGCTTTCACGAGGCAGACGAAGAGCATCACTGTTGCATATAAATTCACTGTGGGGGAAGCTCTGGATAGTTAGTCGCGCGAGAGAAGTTTGGAAGCAGTAATTTTTGCCGAAGTAAGCCGTCACGAATTGGTCGGTAGCGTAGAATTGCTGGAGCGGTGCTGAATGCTTTCCTAAATTCATTGAATTCCCTCCGGAATATTTTTAAATTCTGTGTTAGTTTAAATTTTTACTCAAAATCCGGTGTTCAGATATCTGATATTCATCACAAAGCTTTTTTTAAGGTTAACTATGTAATCTGGAGTCCGTCCAATAAAAATAATATAATTACTACCTCCCCACATTACCGTGTAAGTACGATCTCTTTGCGAATACTATCTCATCAAATTTGATTAGGACTCTAGATTGGTAAAACCATTTAGAAACAGTCCTGGAAAATTGTCATCTTGGCATCATCTGAGGATTTCAAGATATTCTATGGATCGGCTTAACACAGTTTGGTTAATGTTTGGGGTATGAAAGGTGTCAATGCTAAACTTGCTTTAAAAGACCTGAATCTTTTGCAAAAAGAACGTCGAGTAGCTGAGTACCCTACATTCATCAAACATATTATTACTGGTGACGACTCCTATATGAAAATTACGTTGAAACTGTCCGAGAGTCTAGCGAAATAAGCCAAAACCGAAGGCGAAATAGAAAAAATTACGTCAACGTCAGTCAAATATCAAGGGGCTCGTTGTCTTTGATTACCGTGGCTTATTTCATCCTGAATTTGTTTTAGAGACCCAAATCAGGAATACATTTTGAGGCGTCTACTTGAAGCAAATCGTCATAAACGTACGGATTTATGGGGAGAAAATTTGCGGATTTTCACCACGTTAATGAGCCGTAACTCTTTAGCGGGATTGTGACTAACTTTTTGGGGAATGTTTTTTATCATTTGAAAGAACATTCTTTGACATTTAGTTTTGAAGATTATGTCTTTCAAATGTTGTCCGCGGTTATGCCCCAGATGTTCCATTCCTTGAGTTCAATTCTCTATGGCTCCAAGGCCTGAATCGAGGCGGGATTGTCCTCATAGTTTTACCGGCGTAATTTTTGAAAAACTATTTTACATATCCACACAGGAAAAAGTCTAACGATATCATATTATCTACTCATCGAAGTGTTTTCTCAATAAATCCATTGATTAACGGTTACGTTCTAATCGGCGTAATTTTTGAAGAAATGTGTACCAATACTAAACAAAAATAACATGACAGCTTGACACGACTCACGCGTGATCTGTCTGTTTTTCCTCATTTTGCTGAACTGTATTCATGGTCTAATGCCTGCGGACGCTGCTCTCGCTGTTCAGCTCTTATGATAATAGAGATGATTGTATGAGCGATGTCAAACAGTGGCGATTTATATTAACAAAGAACCGATTCATATTTAATTGTATTTACATATGTATATGATATATGTTTATTATTCATTATACGCTTTTTAATTTATTGACTGTCACGGAGCTCATTTTGATGTATTCTCGTATAGAAAGTTGTAACTATTGTTGCCGCTTTGCTTACTTTATTCTAATTATGAAAACAAACAATAATCATTGGTAGACAAAAGCGCTAATTTTATTAAATTTATGCGAACTCAAACTAAATATCAATGAATATATTCAAATACGAACACATGTATATATGTATGTAGGTATGGCTTTATATGGATCTTTATTGAATTGGCCTAATTTTGTATTAAGTTTTCATAGTTGTTTATCGCAAAAATTTCGTACGAGTATTATTTTATGCGAGAAAAGATATAAAATATTTTTTACGATTATTTGATATATATATTCCTATCTCTTTCTCTATTTCTTGTTATGAATTTACTACCAGAATTACATTTGTCAACTAAAGTTTTTGAGTGGAATAGTATTCAAAAATAACTTAAGCTCGAACGTCACCTCTCTTACAGTTATGACGCCGTAGTGTTTTAAGCAAAAAATGGAATTTTCCGAAATATTGGATTGTTTACTAAGTAGTTTCGTTTGATGACAATAGCTGATCTTACTGAATATTTTCTCAGCCAACTTCACTCATAACTTCTTTACCATTATATATTTGAACAGCTGATATGGTAAGGTTTGTTTGTAGCGGCGTAAAGACAGCTCCTTTTCGTAACGTCAAAATCAACGAAGAGGTGGTGTGAGTCGATCCTCTTTTCAAGGGTATTTTCCAAAATTTGGCGCATGGTGAATATCTGGTCAGTGGTTAATTTTCCAGGTCAAAAGCCACAGTGATAAGGTCCAATCAGTTTGTTGACGATGTGCTTTAATCTTTCACACGATACGCTCGATAGAATATTGTACAGATAATTTCCAAGTCAGTTACTTCAAGCATAAAAACATTTTCGATTGGTACTTAGGCGGTTTTAACCTCAAAAATATGTTCATAGAAAATATTCAGGAAAATAAAATGGGTTCAGAAAATTTTTTTTAGTAATTTAGTATTTAAAGTTAAAGTATTTAAAGTGACGATTTAAGTAGTTTACGAGTTTGTGTTTTCACTTTTGGTGGCCGACAAAAACCCTATAATGGAGCCGGTAGTTTTAAATATCTGAAAAATAAAATTTGGCTAGGCAATATCCAAACATTTCCGTTACTTTCTATGCACAACCGTCCGAACTTACCCACACTAGTAGGCTGTGATCGACAATGAAGAGAAACCCCGTTAAATTGGTGGCACGTTGAGCGCGCATCAGTGGCAAAAGTAGCAAACGCCTTACGGATGGAGGCACACGCTCCCAGGGGAACGCCAAATAAATACGATCAGAAACCGCTTCGCTCTGCAACAAAAATATATTCACTACTTCTTAAGCAAATCAGGTATACTAATCCAAAGACTAACCACATTTTTGATTTTTTCGCCACTAAAACAATAAATGCACAACTGAAAAGTGATGGTGACAAGTCCAACAGCTATCACCGGCAGCCCAGATATGTCACCCAGATTGATAAGATTGTAAGCGCTGAAGCAGAGTTTCAAATAGCTTACGGAAATTTCGATGAATACGATGGGCGCGTAGAGTTCGTCAAATTCCGCTGATAGCTCGATGATGCGGCGATGATAGTGCAATGTTCGCGTGATTCTGCCATGCAAGCTGGCGTAGTCTTCTGCACCGCTCATGGCCGCGCCCACAGTTTCCACTGCACGCTGTAGCGCGCGAAAATGAGCGGAAATGTTGAAGATGAACCAACAAAACAATGAATCCATGGCGGCGATGGCGTGTACGGCGTAGATTATGAACGAGATGCACCAGATATAGGAGACGGTGTAAAAGAAGGGATGAGCGGTGTTGAAGGGAAAGCTGGGAAGTTATAAAAATGAAAGTAACAAGATGTTGAAAATTATTTTCTTCTCGACAGAAAATTTAGCGTTCAAGGAAAACTAATTATTGCACCAAATTAAATTTTTTTTTATATTTTCACCACATTCTCACTTACGCTGCATCGAAGGGCAGTATGAAGATGGCATGTCCATTGAAACACCAGCTATATAGTAAAATGATGGCAGGCACTGCACAATATAGGGTGCCCGTTGACATGCAGCAACTGTAGTAAACACGTGCGATGCGCTGTTGCCAGTCATTTTCATGCTTCCACTCTTTCCCCTCTTTGACATTCGCTGAAAATTCAGTTTCTTTAAAAAATAATCGATTTCTTCAGTTTATCACTCTGTACCTTCAGCCGCCAGCATATCTAAGCTACGTATAAGTTTTATAAAGCGTCTTCCCTTCGCCACAAACATGCCACTCTTGATCACAGAGAGCACGCCTTGCAGAAATACCGTTAACACTTGGATCGCCTTATCCTGCTCGCTGGTGTAAATGTAGAAACCCATAAGGAGTGTAATAATTGCTGTAGCCACGGTCCAGCTATAGTATCTACAGGGTGCGCTGGCAATGCGCTGATCCCGTTGCGCCCACAAATTAATGCCGATTACGCGAAAGCTAAACTGTTGTATTCGCAGATATTCGTACATTTTGGCCACTACTTAACGGAATGCGTGGTATTTGGATGTTCGATTGCTTTTATATGAGTGGAAATTTTTAATATATAGTAGATATGTTCAATCCTTGGTATATGCAACCACTCATACGTCACAGTTAATTATGATGTTTGTGGCGCTCATTACGTCTAGACGCCCAGTTGTTTGGTGCAAAGGTGTATAATTTCAATAAAACGATATAGATTTTCTTGTGGTGTTTTGATGCTTACCTAAAATACACTAAATTAGTCGTAGAGGAAGTCAATGTACCGTTTAAATACAGCTTTGTTCTAGAATTCTATTTTGGTACATAATAAAAGGCACATGGTGAACCAAAATCCTTAACATTTTTACTTTTCAAGAGTGAGTAAACGAATCCGATTTCCCAATTTTTCATATGGTAAAGAAACCATGATTCTGTTGGATAACTGTAACTATGGTATATTCGTATATTATCCAAATTATTCCCATCTGAAGCTATAACATTCCGCCTTCTCTTTCTGACAATTTGTGGATTCCATACCAAAAGAATTGCGCTGGTTTTTGATATCCAGCTTTGGTGCAAACCGTACTCGAGTGAAGGCATTATGCAAAGATCGAAAATAATGGTAGTCAGAAGAGGCAAATGGCTGGGTTAGATAGATAGTAAAGATTGAGGCATTGCACTGCGACTGACAGTCTATTGTGCCTTCCTCTATATCACATATGTTCAGCAAGGTCCAGCATCCTGAACAACTCCAGGAATCTGCTGAGCGCGACTGAGGTGATGTGATCACTGTCCACGTAGATTGAACCTAGGGCCTTTACCCTGCTTCTGCAAACTGCTGGGCAATCCAAAATTAGGTGTTCTGGGGTTTCCAGTTCCATGTCGAAGAACCGGCAGTTTGGGAAAGAAGCAATGCAGTGCGGCAGTACATTGTGTAGAGCGCAAAAAAGTTGCGGAATTTGTCTCGATGGAGATAGATTATTTCTTTAAACCTTGCGACGTTGTACCCTCCTAGAAGCAGTTTAGCATGGCGTATTGCTGCTACCTGCTGCCATTGCTGTTCTCTCCCTTCTCTCTCCTCCGTGCGGAGCAGCTCCTTAAGAGAGTGGAACCCCACTGTGATGTATGGTTCTGGCCCGTCATCTTGGAAGCTACCGCAGAGCGAGCTAGCTCTTTGCCGGCTACCCCTTTATGCTTCGGTACCCAGATTAGGTTACCGGGTTGCACAGTGATAGGCGGTTCAACCTTTCTATACACTCCTCTACAATTTAACCGTATACAGAGCTTGACTGTCGATACGCTGGTTGCGATAGTTGCGGTGGATATTGAGTTCTATGCATAGCAAAGACTTCTGCTTGAAAAATGCTCGAAAAACGTCCCATTGGTATGGATAGTTTGATATGCGGTCCCGTAATGCTTGCTTTCAATGCCTTCCGGTATTTTCGAGCCGTCAGTGTACCCCAATGCCACCAAATACAGAGTTTGGCTTCATGGATATTTGGCTTTCCTTTTGATTTGGTTGGTTGGCCGCGTTTAATATATATTTTCTTACGCTTAGGGTTGAAGCAATGGATCCATTGTTTATCACGATGCAGAAACTACTACTTTTTTGTGGCGCACAAGCAACTTTTAAGATATACAAATTCGGCGATGTGATATAGCTTCAAATCATATGTGAGCCAATTTCCTTGCTCTTCAATGCATTCCACTGATTTTAAACATTTTGAAATAGCTGTTTAAGGAACGCGCAAAGATTCTGCAAGCTCTTCTTCTGTTTGGCAACAATCTTCATAGAGTAATGCTTCGAGTTCCCCACCTTCAAACATTTTTGGTCGCCCAAGACAGGTCGTTTCTCTTCTTCTAAACCAGAATTCTTACTTTTCAATGATCCAGACTATTTTTGGCATGTTTCCAAAGCTAAAGAATATTCACTATAAACTTCCACGAAAATACGACAACTTTCGACTATGGTTTTCTTGATATACAAAGAAGAAGAACTCTACAAAAATACACTTTTTCAGGCAAAAAGTTGGACATGTTTGTGAAAATTATTATTATATAAGCTGCATTCATTTCATACACCAAGAAAGATACACTAGGACCGTAGCTTTCTAAGGCATGTTCTAAATAAATACTAAAATTATAGACCACATATGCTAAGGATAATTTATTTGCTTTTGATAGAGAAAATCAGGGATTTACCATTGCAATGAAGTGATAGTTGCCATTGCTTCTACTGTCTTCTCTAAGACAAAGATAATTATAAGAAATTATACTTATAATTAGAGATTGTGAAATAAATCTGATATACCATATAGGTTCAGAATTTATTCTCGTATCCGCAATAGTCACTATGGAAACATTTTGTTCTGTCTTAAGCAACCAAAAACTCCGTTTTATAATCTTTATTCCAGATCCTGTCTTTTATTCCAGAATATTCTACACCATTTATTAAATCTATAAGACGCAATTTTTATAAAAATTGTCATTATATTCAAATGTTATTGTTCAAGTTGTTGTTGTATGCGAATTACACCTCCTTTTCTTTCAGAGCAAATAACATAGCAGTGAATGAGCCCGCGGTTCTGAATATCTGGAAGTATAATCAAATTTCAGTTATTTTCGTTAACTTTAGCTGTTTTTGTTATAACTTACCCAAACAAGTAGACTACGATTGGCTGTGAAGAAGTAGCCGGTCAAGACTAAAACACGCTGCGAGCGAATAAATGGGATAAGTAATAGACGGGAATGCTTCGGTGGCAGCTTGTGCCATGGTATTAGCAAGTAAATATTTTCAGAGAGTTGATCACACTAAGAATATACGTTAAGGGACTTAAACAAACCAAACCAAACAAAATTCTATAACAACGATCTAGATACCTCATTTTGGACCTTTTCACCGCCAAAGCAATAAATCATCAATTGAAGTACAATAGACGACAACAGGAGACATATGAAGGGTACATTCGCTGGGTCGGATAAGTAGGACAATTGATAAGCAAGAAAACAAATTGGCAAGGACGCAGACGTGACCTCCAAGAATATGATTGGCGCATAGACAGCATCAAGCTCCAAAGCCAAGTCGATAATTTCGCGATGATAATTGATGAGAGCGACGAAATCGCGATGAAAATTCGGATCATCGACGTGCAATTGCAAAAGCTGCTCCAACTTTAGACGCATGATTTGCAGATGTGCCGATATATTGTAGACGAACCAACCGAACAGACCATCCACAACGGTTATGGTGTTCGCACAGAGTTGCACGAGCAGAACGGTGAGTATAGTGGTTAAAATGTAGTAGAGGGGTAAGGTATAGTCATAAGGAAATCTATAGAGAAAAGAAAGAGAAAGAGCAGGTTACGTTAAAGTATCCATTCTCTGTTAAGTAAGGGGAGACTCACATGCCGGGCAGCGGGAGTGTCAAGACAACTTCGTTATACCATATATAGTAGAAGAGTAGTTTGAAAATTGGTAAAAGCACACAAATATTGACTGTCAGCTGGCACGAGACGCTATAGGCCGTTGTGATCGGCAGCACCGGGCGATTCGTGGCATTCCATAACTCACGCTCGTATTTGTTCCCTTCACGAGAGCAATCGCAGAAGAAAGTAAAGTAAAGCTTTATTATAACATTATTTCTGAATAATTATATGCAGAAAAGAAGATTTTTTATGTATTTACCTTTCAATGCCAGTCGTTCCAATGCCTCATTTAAGCGCAAAAAACGCTTTCGTCGCGCTAGAAATATAAAATTTTTGCCCGATGTAGTAAAAAGTTGTACATTTATTGTCATGGCGGCAACTATTTTGTCCACATCTGCGAAATTTTCCATTGCGTAGCTATAGAATGCTATGGCCCATATTATAACTCCAATCATTTGAATGAAATAAAGTGCAGGATGACTGAAAGTACCCTTGGAAGTATTTAGCTCAATACTGATGCCTAGTCGTTCGGAGGCTACATTGGATATTTGTATTAAATTAAACTCACGCGGTAAGAAAATTTTCATTTCCTTGACTCACCAGCAACTATCGGCCTTATATCCTTTAAAAGCGTTGTTTGCATTTTATGAAGAAATTGACGGTACTAATTCTTTAGTCGACGGCAATTGAATTAAGCCTTTATA